>NW_027649786.1:3402500-3499245 GCF_965287045.1 Carcharhinus amblyrhynchos
ACGAGTACAAGCCTAGTTTATTCAGCCTCTCCTCATAGCTCAACCCCCTCAACTCCGGTATCAGCCTAGTAAACCTCCTCTGCACTCCCTCCAGGGCCAAAATATCCTTGTGTAAGTGCGGCGCCCAAAACTGCACACAGTACTCCAGCTGCGGCCTCACCAATGCCCTATACAGCCGCAGCAAGACCTCCCTACTTTTATATTCAATCCCCCTCGCTATGAAGGCCATCATCCCATTCGCCTTCCCCCAGTGTTTGTGTGGCTGGGTCCCCGGTTCAGTTTCAAGTCATTGGTAACCCAGGGATTTGACAGTGGGGGGATTCAGTGATGGTCGCGTGATTGAGTGTCCATGGGAGTTGGTTGGATTCTCTGAGTTTCTAGTCACCCCCCCCCGCAGGGTATTGAGAGTGGGGGTACACGCAGTTTGAGGACGAATCGCGTGCAGACTTTGGGAAAATTGCAGAGAAGATTCCGGGAGATATTTGCAAGGATGGTTCATGGTGGGAGATGGGGGTGGGTTGGGGTGTTGGGGAGTGGGTGGGGTGGGCTGCGGTTGGAGGGGCGGCGTGAGGAGGGTGTTGTTCTCCGCTGAGCAGAGATACTGAGGAGGGGGGGTGGGGGGAGCCGGAGGCGGTTAACACGAGGCTGGTTTTAGACACAACGAATAGAGAGAATGTCAGAGCAGGAACCACTGTGCCATTGACTGGAGTCAACTTGGAGGCCGACTGGGTCATCCATTCACAGGGCCAGCACAGACGCTCGATGGGCCAAACGCCCTCCTTCCCATTACTCTACACCCACACAGACATACAAATTAGGAGCAGGAGTAAGGCCATTCGGCCCCTCAAGCCTCTCCAGCCATTCAGTAATTCTACCCCACATTCCTGACACCCTTTCATTCCCTCGTTAATCGAGGATTGATCTCACTCCGCCTTCAAAATATTCAAAGTTGCTGCTCCCACTGCCTTTTGAGGAAGAAAGTTCCAGAAACCCACAGAGAGTAAAACATTCTCCCCATCTTTGACTTAAATCATAGAATCATTGATTCCCTACAGGAGGAGGCCATTCAGCCCATCACATCTGCACCCACTCTCCGGCAAGCCATCCTATCCCAGTAACCCCACATATTTACCCCACTAATTCTCTGAACCTGCGCATCTTTGGACACTAAGGGGCAACTTAGCACGGCCAATCCCCTGACCTACACATGAGTGTGGGAGGAAACCGGAGCACCCGGAGGAAACCCACGCAGACACGGGGAGAATGTGCAGACTCCACACAGACAGTGACCCGAGCCGGGAATCGAACCTGGGTGCCTGGGGCCGTGCTGCGAACCACTGTGCTGCCCCCATGCTGTGGGGAGAAAGAGGGGAATGGGGGGGGGGGTGGTGGGGCAGTGGGAAGTAGCCCCTCTCTGGGTTGTAGTTACCCCAACCACCCCACAACTGCCAACAGGAAACAAAAAATCCACCCACCCATTATCATTCGGATTCGCTGGCTGATCCACCAGGGGATGCCTCGCGCTCTTGGCCACACCGGATCAGTCACATGATCACCCAACATGGTCAAGCCATGGCACCTTATAACACCAGACCCAGAGCAACCCCGGTCAAACACAGCATCCCCTCCAGACCAGCCCTCGGACTCTCACAGAGCTCCCATCAGATAGCTCCTTCCCCTGTTCCAAAGGAATTCTTACCTTAATGAAAGCTTTTCCCCCTTTCAATTCCTGCAGAGAGAAAAAAAACCATCTGTAAAACCCATCTAATACTTACAAAGCACAACAACCACAAATTAAATCATCAAACACAGGGACAGCACGGGGTTAGATACAGAGTAAAGCTCCCTCTACACTGTCCCCCATCAAACACTCCCAGGACAGGTACAGCACGGGGTTAGATACAGAGTAAAGCTCCCTCTACACTGTCCCCCCATCAAACACTCCCAGGACAGGGACAGCACGGGGTTAGATACAGAGTAAAGCTCCCTCTACACTGTCCCCCCATCAAACACTCCCAGGACAGGTACAGCACGGGGTTAGATACAGAGTAAAGCTCCCTCTACACTGTCCCCCCATCAAACACTCCCAGGACAGGTACAGCACGGGGTTAGATACAGAGTAAAGCTCCCTCTACACTGTCCCCCCATCAAACACTCCCAGGACAGGTACAGCACGGGGTTAGATACAGAGTAAAGCTCCCTCTACACTGTCCCCCCCATCAAACACTCCCAGGACAGGTACAGCACGGGGTTAGATACAGAGTAAAGCTCCCTCTACACTGTCCCCCCATCAAACACTCCCAGGACAGGTACAGCACGGGGTTAGATACAGAGTAAAGCTCCCTCTACACTGTCCCCCCATCAAACACTCCCAGGACAGGTACAGCACGGGGTTAGATACAGAGTAAAGCTCCCTCTACACTGTCCCCCCCATCAAACACTCCCAGGACAGGTACAGCACGGGGTTAGATACAGAGTAAAGCTCCCTCTACACTGTACCCCCATCAAACACTCCCAGGACAGGTACAGCACAGGGTTAGATACAGAGTAAAGCTCCCTCTACACTGTCCCCCCATCAAACACTCCCAGGACAGGTACAGCACAGGGTTAGATACAGAGTAAAGCTCCCTCTACACTGTCCCCCCATCAAACACTCCCAGGACAGGTACAGCATGGGGTTAGATACAGAGTAAAGCTCCCTCTACACTGTCCCCCCATCAAACACTCCCAGGACAGGTACAGCACGGGGTTAGATGCAGAGTAAAGCTCCCTCTACACTGTCCCCCATCAAACACTCCCAGGACAGGTACAGCACGGGATTAGATACAGAGTAAAACTCCCTCTACACTGTCCCCCCATCAAACACTCCCAGGACAGGTACAGCACGGGGTTAGATACAGAGTAAAACTCCCTCTACACTGTCCCCCATCAAACACTCCCAGGACAGGTACAGCACGGGGTTAGATGCAGAGTAAAACTCCCTCTACACTGTCCCCCATCAAACACTCCCAGGACAGGTACAGCACGGGGTTAGATACAGAGTAAAGCTCCCTCTACACTGTCCCCCCATCAAACACTCCCAGGACAGGTACAGCACGGGGTTAGATACAGAGTAAAGCTCCCTCTACACTGTCCCCCCATCAAACACTCCCAGGACAGGTACAGCACGGGGTTAGATACAGAGTAAAGCTCCCTCTACACTGTCCTCCATCAAACACTCCCAGGACAGGTACAGCATGGGGTTAGATACAGAGTAAGTTGTTGACTTTTGGAAAAACCCATCTGGTTCACTGATGTTCTTTAGGGAAAGAAATCTGTGGTCCTGTATACAGTTTCCTAAACCTAAGCCCCTCCATAACTCCAGGTCCCTACTCACGACCAGCCATTATTCTCACAGGCAATCACTGGGCATTCATGTGAGCTCTCTATAAACAGACTCAGAGTTAAACTCTGGCTGTTCGAATTAGAAGATGTATGCTTGTAATGCTTAATTCTAAATAAATAGGACTCTGTAAAGATTCGCCTCTATTCTGCCTTTTACAACAGAGGGCACAGTGACACAGTGGTTAGCACTGCTGCCTCACCGTGCCAAGGACCCGGGTTCCATTCCAGCCTTGGGTGATTGTGCAAACTCCACACAGACATTCTCCCCATGTCTGCATGGGTTTCCTCCAATTTCCTCCCTCAGTACAAAGATGTGAACGTTAGGTGGATTGGCCATGCTAAATTGCCCCTTAGTGTCCAAAGATATGCAGGTTAGGGGGATTGGCCATGCTAAATTGCCTCTTAGTATCCAAAGATGTGCAGGTTAGGGTGGATTGGCCATGCTAAATTGCCCCTTAGTGCCCAAAGATGTGTAGGTTAGGGTGGATTGGCCATGCTAAATTGCCCCTTAGTGTCCAAAGATGTGTAGGTTAGGGTGGATTGGCCATGCTAAATTGTGCCTTAGTGTCCAAAGATGTGTAGGTTAGGGTGGATTGGCCATGCTAAATTGTCCCTTAGTGTCCAAAGATGTGCAGGTTAGGGTGGATTGGCCATGCTAAATTGCCCCTTAGTGCCCAAAGATGTGCAGGTTAGGTGGATTGGCCATGCTAAATTGCCCCTTAGTGCCCAAAGATGTGCAGGTTAGGGTGGATTGGCCATGCTAAATTGCCCCTTAGTGCCCAAAGATGTGCAGGTTAGGGTGGATTGGCCATGCTAAATTGTCCCTTAGTGTCCAAAGATGTGCAGGTTAGGGTGGATTGGCCATGCTAAATTGTCCCTTAGTGTCCAAAGATGTGCAGGTTAGGTGGATTGGCCATGCTAAATTGCCCCTTAGTGTCCAAAGATGTGCAGGTTAGGGTGGATTGGCCATGCTAAATTGTCCCGTAGTGTCCAAAGATGTGCAGGTTAGGGGGATTGGCGGGGTAAATATGTGGGGTTATGGGGATAGGGCCTGGGTGGGACGCTCTGTTGAAGAGTTGATGCTGACTCAGTGGACCTCCTTCTGCACAGTAGGGATTCTCTGAAGTGTCCTCTGGATTGGAACCCCTTCTGCTGACCTGGACTGGCCCCAGTCAAGAGAAAAAAAACTCTAAAATCCAGATCCTGGTTTTCAGACCCCGTGATCTCCAGCTGCCCCCGAGGACTCGGGGATATCTGTGCCCTGGCAGGGTTGTGCAGATTGCCATCGACTCTCTGTGTTTACCAGCACAATTCCCCTCCCTCTTCCCTTCGTGATAATCTTAAACCTGCCTCGTCACGTTTGTGTAATCAGTGGGAGAGGTTCCTATAATCTTCACGATCGATACACACACACTCACACCGTGATCTCAAACACAAATAGGCAGGTGTGAAACAAGAGCAAACTCTTGGCAAAACATCTCAAAGATGAAGTTATTGTAAATATTCTAACGCTGTGTCAGGGGAATATCCTCTGATCTCAATCATCAAGATTACACTTTATCAAGAATTAGGAGCCAATCTCAGTGCCGTTAACCTTCTGCTGGCCACATCAGCAAGGAGATTGTCCCCCCCAACGTCACGTTTGCAAGATGGCGGCGGGCGGTTGGAGGGGGGGCTTGCTTTGGGCAAGGAGGTGAAACCTCGGGAACGGTGATTGGTCACGAGGGAGGGTGCCGGTTTAGAGTAACTATATCAGCATGGCAGGGGAAGGGGGGGTGCAGACTTGATGGGCCAAATGGCCTTCTAGGAACTAGAAGCAGGAGGAGGCCATTTGGCCCTTCGAGCCTGCCCCGCCATTCATTATGATCATGGCTGACCACTGAATTCAATATCCTGATTCCCTCCTCTCCCCCGAACCCCCCCCCCCCAATATCTCTTTCGGAAACCTAAGCGGTGGCATATTGATATTGTCACCGGGCTAGCGATCCAGATACTCAGGGTACTGCCCGAATCCCACCAAAGCAGATGGTGAAATTTGGAGGGTCACTCACCATCCCGACTTGGAAATATATCGGCCGCTCCTTCACTGGGGTCAAAATCCTGGAGCTCCCTCCCTAACAGCACAGTGGGTGTACCTACACCGGAGGGACTGCGGCGGGTTCAAGGCTCACCCACCCCCTTCTCAAGGGGCAATTGGGGACGGGTAATAAATGCTGGCCTCGCCAGCGAAACACACGTCCCAGGAATACATTTCGAAGAATGAGATTATAAAGAGCACATTAGCGAGCAGCGATGAGACCTCACACTGACCTTGCGGACGGACACTCGACAGATCCTGGCATCCAGGACCCCTGTGACTGGGCTGGCACTCATCTTACACATGAAGCACGTACTCTTTCTCCAGCGGACGCAGTTCTGCTGCACCTCTTCCCTGGAAAAACACGGGGTGGGGGGAAAGACAGAAAGTCATCACCAACAGGGGCAACCTGACCCCGCGCATCACCTCCATCATCCGCCCCCTTCCCGACACACCCTCAGCAGGACCGCGGAGATGGGGAGGGGGGGGGGGGGGTGGGGGGCACGACTCCCATCCATCAAACCATCAAAGTGGGAGGTGGGGGGATTAGTGGGTATAATATGTAGGGATATGGGGGTAAGGCCTGGGTGGGATTGTGTACGGTGCAGACTCGATGGGCCAAATGGCCTCCTCCTTCTCTGCTGGAAGACGCCACGACAGGCGCAGGGAAACACGCAAAGGTGCTGCAGTCAAAAATATGATCTTTGTGAGGTGTCGGTTACACGTTCTCTGTCTTTGCCCGTCACCTGCGCCCACCATATAAGAAATTTCGGGATAGTCAGTGCTGCCTGAACAAGGAAACGATTTGTGCGCAATGAGGAAAAAGGAACAGTGCGGATTTGATATCGGAATAAATAAGCTGGAGGCCGGTGCCATCCTTTGCTGGTTTTGGGCGGAGGCTAAAGGTTTGAGCTCCGTCTCAGTCGGAATCACAACTTTGATGCGGGAAAATGCAAACTGGAAGGTGGCGCAGTGTGTCGTCCCCCTCCGCATCCCCCCTCGCCCACCTCAGCCCCTCCCCCACACTGATGTGACAGATTCACCCCGCCTGTTTTGCCCTCAGTTTGCTCTCCCGGTAGCGCCTGTTCCCTGCCCTCCATTCGCCAGGAAAGTGAGTTCAAGGACTCTCGTTGCGGCTGAAGTGAATCATGGGGGCTGCGGGTATCGTTGACAGGTCCAGCATCACTTCGACTCAACATTTAAACATCAACCACAACCATGGCCAATCCACCCTAACCCACACATCTTTGGACACTAAGGGACAATTTAGCACGGCCAATCCCCCTAACCTGCACATCTTTGGACACTAAGGGGCAATTTAGCATGGCCAATCCACCCTAACCTGCACATCTTTGGACACTAAGGGGCAATTTAGCATGGCCAATCCACCCTAACCTGCACATCTTTGGACACTAAGGGGCAATTTAGCATGGCCAATCCCCCTAACCTGTACATCTTTGGACACTAAGGGACAATTTAGCATGGCCAATCCACCCTAACCTACACATCTTTGGACACTAAGGGGCAATTTAGCATGGCCAATCCATCTAAGCAAGACAGGAATGTTCCCTAATAATGTTCGGAGTTAGTATGATTAATGATCTGCCTTTCAGGTCTGAATATTAATGACAAGAAATGCTCAAGCAAAGAAACAGAATGGAATGGTTTTGACGAGGAGGTAAGGCATGAACCGCTAGTTTAATAGATACGAGGAGATGATTGTGTAAATCATTCTAAAACCTTGCCCAATGCGAGATTTCGGAAAACACACATCAGCAGGGCTTGTTTGGGAAAGGTACCTTTGAAAAAAGGCCCCCTTGGACTGCCTGTGCTAATCGATGGTTCCCAAAGGATTCCAAAACAGACAGAAACAGGGCTCCAATTCACCCAAAACCAGGTCACTGGCTGGAGGTCAGAGGTGAGCCTGGACAGCACGGTGGCACAGTGCTGGGCACCACTGCCTCACAGTGCCAGGGACCCAGGTTCAATTCCGGCCTCAGGTCACTGTGTGGAGTTTGCTCATTCTCCCCGTGTCGGCGTGGGTTTCCTCCGGGTGCTCCGGATTCCTCCCACAGTCCAAAGATGTGTAGGTTAGGGTGGATTGGCCATGCTAAATTGTCCCTTAGTGTCCAAAGATGTGTAGGTTAGGGTGGATTGGCCATGCTAAATTGTCCCTTAGTGTCCAAAGATGTGCAGGTTAGGGGGATTGGCCATGCTAAATTGTCCCTTAGTGCCCAAAGATGTGTAGGTTAGGGTGGATTGGCCATGCTAAATTGCCCCTTAGTGTCTAAAGATGCGCAGGTTAGGGTGGATTGGCCATAATAAGTTGACCCTTGTGACAGGGGGTTAGCAGGGTGCGGTTGTGGGAATAGGGTCTGGTTGGGATTGAGGTCGGTGCAGACTCAATGGGCTGAATGGCCTCCTTCTGCATTGTAGGAATTCTACAACTTTTCTATGATTCTCTGTGCGAGAAGGGACAGTATACACACCAGAGGTGCTGCTGAGAGATGGGCTGAGATAGGCTGGTGCCAGGGGAAAGGTTAAATCTCGTGCTAACCAGCTTGGTAACTAGGAAATTCTTCACAACTCCTGCCTCGTGACTAAACTATGCAGAACGTTGTGAATGCACTCCTCCGATTCCATCTCCGGTTACCCCAGCTGCTGGGGGTTTGGCCAAGGCAGTCAGTCAGTGTTTACCGTCAGAACCTCACCCTCTAACCCAACACCACTCCAGAACAAACGTTACTGCCTCATTCCCGACGTTAATCCTGCTCCAGATGGACAACCACACAGGGAAAGCAGCAGGAATGGAGCCAGACAGTGAGTCAGACACTGTCCTTTCCCCTCCCCCCCCCCCACCGACTCTGGGACTGGGTGGGGCAGTGGGTCAGACACTGTCCTTTCCCCCCCTCCTCCGGGACTGGGTGGGACAGTGGGTCAGACACTGTCCTTTCCCCCCCTCTGGGACTGGGTGGGACAGTGGGTCAGACACAGTGGTACCCCACTCCCCGTGAGACCCAGTTCCACAATCTCCCCCACGCAGGAGCAGGTCCCACATTCCCCACCCCTCCCCGGGGGTGCGAGTCCCACGTTCTCCCCGACTCCCCCCCTGGGAACGGGTCCCACATTCATCAGTAGATTCTTAATTCCAATTTTTTTTATTGAATTCAAATTCCACCCTCTGCCGTGGTGGGATTCGAACCCGGGTCCCCAGAACATTAACTGAGTTTCTGGATTAATGTCTAGCGACAAAGCCACTAGGCCATCACCTCCTGAATCACACACTCATGTGTAAGAATCAAAATACTCCGGGCAAACAAAAACCCATCAGTTGGGCAGCGTCAGTGGGGAGAGGAACAGAATGGAGATTTGTGAGTCAGTGCGACTCTTCTTCAAATACGCTGGAAATGCTTTTGTGTTTCACCCTCTCCAGACCGCGCTGAGTTTATCCACAGCTTCTGCTTTTATTTCAGGGAGGCACAGTGACACATTGGGTTAACACTGCTCCCTCACAGCGCCAGGGACCCGGGTTCCATTCCCGGTGACACATTGGGTTAACACTGCTGCCTCACAGTGCCAGGGACCCGGGTTCCATTCCCGGTGACACAGTGGGTTAGCGCTGCTGCCTCACAGCGCCAGGGACCCGGGTTCCATTCCCGGTGACACAGTGGGTTAGCACTGCTGCCTCACAGCGCCAGGGACCCGGGTTCCATTCCCGGTGACACAGTGGGTTAGCGCTGCTGTCTCACAGCGCCAGGGACCCAGGTTCCATTCCCGGTGACACAGTGGGTTAGCACTGGTGTCTCACAGCGCCAGGGACCCGGGTTCCATTCCCGGTGACACAGTGGGTTAGCGCTGCTGCCTCACAGCGCCAGGGACCCGGGTTCCATTCCCGGTGACACAGTGGGTTAGCACTGCTGCCTCACAGTGCCAGGGACCCGGGTTCCATTCCCGGTGACACAGTGGGTTAGCGCTGCTGTCTCACAGCGCCAGGGACCCGGGTTCCATTCCCGGTGACACAGTGGGGTATGTCGTGCATCACCTATCCCTTGGGGAACAAGGGGAGGGTGCGGACGAGGGAGTGGGCTTCCTGGAACGATTTTACAATCATAAAATTGATTAGTGATGGTGCCAAAGTCCCTCCAGTTACTGCGTGCCACATTCTTGCCTGGGTAAATATAAAATTTACAGGGTGTGGCACGCGGAGACTTTGTACCAGCCAAAGGAGAAAGTCCCTCTCTGAACATTACATGTTTACATCCATTTTTTTATTGCCGCACTAAACACATCAACAGATGGCTTTTTAGATGGTGCTTTTTAACCCCTATCAACCCCACCCCTCCCCACTCCTTTGAACATAAGAACATAAGAAATAGGAGCAGGAGTAGGCCATCCAGCCCTCCGAGCCTGCCCCGCCATTCAATAAGATCATGGCTGATCTGTCGTGGCTCAGTTCCACTTTCCCGCCCTCTCCCCATAACCCTTAATCCCCTCTCTTATCAAAAACCCATCAACCCGCGTCTTAAAAATATTTAGCGAGGCAGCCTCCACCACTTCAACGGGCAGAGAATTCCAGAGATTCACCACCCTTTGAGTGAAGAAGTTCCTCCTCAACTCTGTTCTAAACCGCCTCCCCTTTATCTTGAGGCTGTGCCCCCTAGTCCTACTGTCCTTTCTGAGCGGGAAGAGTCTCTCCACCTCTATCCTATCCATCCCATTCATCATCTTATACGTCTCAATGAGATCTCCCCTCATTCTTCTAAACTCTAACGAGTACAAGCCTAGTTTATTCAGCCTCTCCTCATAGCTCAATCCCCTCAACTCCGGTATCAGCCTAGTAAACCTCCTCTGCACTCCCTCCAAGGCCAAAATATCCTTGCGTAAGTGCAGCGACCAAAACTGCACACAGTACGCCAGCTGCAGCCTCACCAATGCCCTATACAGCCGCAGCAAGACCTCCCTACTTTTATATTCAATCTCCCTCGCTATGAAGGCCAGCATCCCATTCGCCTTCCTGACCACCTGCTGCACCTGCAAGCTGGGTTTTTGCGACTCATGCACAAGGACCCCCAGATTCCCTCTGCACCGTCGCCTGCTGCAGTTTTTCTCCACGTAAGTAATAATCCTTCCTACCATTATTCCTACCAAAGTGGACCACCTCGCACTTGCCAACATTAAATTCCATTTGCCAGTTCCTGGCCCATTCGCCCAGCCTATCTAGATCCTTCTGCAGACTCTCCACACCCTCCGCACAATTTGCCGTTCCACCAATCTTGGTGTCATCAGCAAATTTCGACACCCTACACTCGGTTCCCTCCTCCAGATCATCTATATAAATGGTAAATAGCTGAGGCCCCAGCACCGACCCCTGGGGCACTCCACTAATCACCATCCGCCAATCTGAATAGCACCCATTGACCCCCACACTCTGCCTCCTATTTGACAACCAATCCTCTATCCACGCTAACACCCTACCCCCAACTCCACGTCCCCTGACCTTCTGCAATAACCTCTTGTGAGGTACCTTGTCAAACGCCTTCTGAAAATCCAGAAAGACCACATCCACCGGCTCTCCTCTATCCACCGCCCAAGACACATCCTCATAGAACTCCAATAAATTCGTCAGACACGACTTCCCCTTAACGAAACCGTGCTGCGTCTGCTCTATCAAGCAATTCCCCTCAAGATGCCTCGCTATTTCCTCCTTGATGATGGATTCTAACATTTTACCTACCACAGACGTTAAACTAACCGGCCTATAATTCCCCGCCTTTTGCCTGGCACCCTTCTTAAACAACAGCGTAACATTAGCCGTTTTCCAATCTTCCGGCACTTCCCCGGAATCCAGCGACGTCTGGAAAATAACCACCAAGGCATCCACTATCACCTCCGCCATTTCTTTCAGAACCCTCGGATGCATTCCATCCGGTCCTGGGGACTTGTCCACAATCAGCCCCTCCAGTCTGTCGAGCACCTCCTCTCTAGTAACAGTAATGTCATTGAGACCCTCCAGTCCTACCACCTTTCCATCTCTAACCTCCGGCAAATTATTCACGTCCTCCTCCGTGAAGACAGAAACAAAAAAGTTATTCAGGACCTCAGCCATTTCCCCATCCCCTATCCCTAAGTCCCCCTTCTCATCCTCTAAGGGTCCAACGTTCACCCTAGCCAGCCTCTTCCTTTTTATATATTTATAAAAACTCTTGCTATCCTTTTTTATGTTAAGCGCAAGCCCAGCTTCATAGTTTCTCCTACCCTTCTTTATCATCTTCTTTGTCAATCTTTGTTGACATTTAAACCTCTCCCAATCCTCTTCTCGCCCACTACTCTTTGCTACTCTAAACGCCTCCGCTTTGGGTTGTATTATCATCTGGACCCCCCCTCCACCTCTCCCACCCTCCTCCTCCTGCCCCACGGTAAAACCCCCAGGAGATAAACTAACAGAGTCAAGGGTCACGGCACAACGTGCATTCGCGAATCTGCTTGAAAAGACAAGGCCTGTTGAAGTTTCTCATCCTCCACTCATCAGGTCAGAATAAGCGAACACCAAATCCACCCGGCAATTCGCACCACGCAAAAAGAGAGTGCTGCTGGGTTGGCAAAGTTCTGAGGCATTTTCACAACAGAGTGCATTGCCATGAGAGAATGCATCAGTGAACAGTTAACTGCCAATTTTCTGTTTAAATTAGAACCAGGCGGGTCAACTCGGATTGGTCAAGGCATCACTAGGAGGATATAAACCTGGGGATAGCTGTTTCCCTGGGGCAGCATGGTGGCACAGTGGGTTAGCGCTGCTGCCTCACAGCGCCAGGGACCCGGGTTCGATTCCCGGTTTGAGTCACTGTCTGTGTGATCGTTTGCACGTTGCCCCTGTGTCTGCGTGGGTTTCCTCCGGGTGCTCCGGTTTCCTCCCACAATCCAAAGATGCGCAGGTTAGGGGCATTGGTCATGCTAAATTGCCCCTTGGTGCCCAGGGATGTGGAGGTTCGAGTGATGAGTAGGGCAAATATATGGGGATAGGGCCTGGGTGGGATTGCGGTCGGTGCTGACTCAATGGGCCGAATGGCCGCGTTCTGTGCTGTAGGGGTCCTACGATTCTATGAAATCAAAAAATCCCTGGAACTCTCTTCCCCAGAGGGAGATGGGGGCTGGGCCACTGGAATTTAAGGTACAGTGAAATAGATTCTAGATGAACAAGGGGGTAAAAGGTTATCGGGGGGGGTCGGCGAGAATGTGGGGTTGAGATCAGCTATGATCTTATTGAATGGGGAAGCAGGCTCGAGGGGCAGAGTGGCCTACCCCTGCTCCCAATCCGTGCGGTCGCAAGTCCCCCCAGTGGCAGCATCACACCTGATGTTGGGCACAGTTCTCCGAGTTTTGCAAGCACAGGTTGGTTTGAGCACAGTGGGGCCTTGTCACAAACAGCAAAAGCAACCTGACACTTGATATGGTGTGCCAGTCATTAGGGCGTCGGACCCACATGCCTGGCACTACCCCGCCTGGTTTGCATGTCCGAGCAGTTAACTGTTCCCTGGTGCATTCTCCACAGCAACACCTCCACCAATCAGAGTCCTCCTGCCGACCAGTCGGCACTCTCATAAGAACATAAGAACATAAGAAATAGGAGCAGGAGTAGGCCATCTGGCCCTTCGAGCCTGCCCCGCCATTCAATAAGATCATGGCTGATCTGTCGTGGCTCAGTTCCACATTCCCGCCCTCTCCCCATAACCCTTAATCCCCTCTCTTATCAAAAACCCATCAACCCGCTTCTTAAAAATATTTAGCGAGGCAGCCTCCACCACTTCAACGGGCAGAGAATTCCAGAGATTTACCACCCTTTGAGTGAAGAAGTTCCTCCTCAACTCCGTTCTAAACTGCCCCCCCTTTATCTTGAGGCTGTGCCCCCTAGTCCTACTGTCCTTTCTGAGCGGGAAGAGTCTCTCCACCTCTATCCTATCCATCCCATTCATCATCTTATACGTCTCAATGAGATCTCCCCTCATTCTTCTAAACTCTAACGAGTACTCCTCCTGCAGACCACGTTGTCGGGTCCTTTGAGATTTGGATTTCTTGCCAATCTGACCTGATGAGTCAGAGACGAAAAGCTTCGACAGCCCATCTCATTTCTTCAGCTTGCATTTACGCTTGCAAGCCTTCACAACCTTGCAACACAGCCAACGGAGGTCTTTTTCTTTTGAAGTATGGCCAACAAACTGTGCACTGCAAGATCCCAAAATCGACAGTGCAATTGAGAAGTGAATTTGAGGGTCGGCTACATTGCTGCGGGGGGTGAGGGGGGGGGGGGTGGGGATGGACCTGGAGTTACAAGAAGGCCAGGCCAGGTAAAGATGGCAGATTGGCAAACCAACTGTTCATTTCGCTCACGGTGGCCATTTTGGATTTTGTCAAATTTAAATTCCTCCAGCTGCCGCGGGGGTCAGGGGGGAGGTGGGGGAGGGTCATGGTGTGTAACTGCTTTAATCGGGCAATTGAGGTGGGCCTGTTAGAATATGAACTCCCCAAATTAAGGTCCAAATTGATGGGCCCAATCAGGGAGCCTCTTACTTTGAACTTAACGAGGCGCGTCAGTTCCTCTGGAACTCCCAGTGTCGACTGCTGATTGAAAGCGCTCTGTATGCTGTCGTCAGACTTGTAAATGAAGGTGTTTTTGTGAAGGGACTTCTGCCTCTGAGGACCTATTACTTGGGGGAACATTGAACCCTTGGCCCCAAGGTCTGGGGTTTCTAGGTTGTTGGTTCAACGTCAATCCCACCTTCTGATGCTCACGGTTGCTAACAGGGCATTGTCGAGATACGGGACGCTCTCAACTGGGACACACAGATGGAAGTTATCATTCACTCCCAGTTAATCCCCTCACTCAGTTAGCCTCTTGATGAAGTTGGGGGTGGTGGGGGGAGGCAGATGGTGGGCACAGCAGTGCTCATTTAAGAAAGAAAACACCATTTTGTGTGCCATCCCACAACTCTTGGGGAAAAACAGCGCGAGAGTTGGTCAAAGTCCAGCCTTTGCTCCAACATGGAGGCTGAGAAGCACGAGGACAATGTGACCAGTTTACACGGGGCCCGGGGCGTGTGGATTTGTGGTGGGAGGGGATGTGGGGGAGGGGGAAGGGGGTCTGAAATCACAAGCATGACCAAAGAAAAAAGTGCTGAGAGGAAGGGCACTTGTAGAAACTGGTTAGTGCCCCGGATGCCAGGCATGGCTCAGCTGGTCCGGCTCAGAGGGTTATGGCATGGAATCCCAGGGGTGGGGAACGTGGCGGTGTAGTGGTACAGCCATTGGTCTAATAACCCGGGGCTCTGGGGAACGCGGGTTCAATTTAAGTTCAATTAATAAATCTGGGATTGAAAGCCAGTTACAGAGATCAGGAAACCGTTGTCGGAAAAACCCATCTGGTTCCCTTTAGGGAAGGAAATCTGCCGTCCTTACCCCGGTCTGGCCTACATGGGACTCCAGAGCCACACAGCAATGTGGGTGACTCTCAACTGCCCACGGAAATGGCTGAGTGAGACACTCAGAGAAAAACTACAGCACAAACAGGCCCTTCGGCCCACAAGTTGCGCCGATCATGTCCCTACCTACTAGCCTTACCTATAACCCTCTATCTTACTAAGTCCCATGTACTTATCCAAAAGTCTCTTAAAAGACCCGATCGAGTTCGCCTCCACCACCACCGACGGCAGCCGATTCCACTCACTCACCACCCTCTGAGTGAAAAACTGACCCCTAACATCTCCTCTGTACCTACTCCCCAGCACCTTAAACCTGTGTCCCTCTCGTAGCGACCATTTCAGCCCTGGGAAATAGCCTCCGAGAATCCACCCTATCTATTCCTCTCGACATTTTATAAACCTCTAATCGGGTCACCTCTCATCCTTCGTCTCTCCAGGGAGAAGAGACCTAGCTCCCTCAACCTATCCTCATAAGGCATGCCTCCCAATCCAGGCAACATCCTTGTAAATCTCCTCTGCACCCTCTCAATAGCCTCCACATCCTTCCTGTAGTGAGGCGACCAGAACTGCGCACAGTTCTCCAAGTGGGGTCTGACAAGGGTCTGATAAAGTTGCAGCATTACCTCCCGATTCCTAAACTCAATCTCTCGATTAATGAAGGCCATACGCTTCCCTAACCACAGTTCAAGGGGCAATTAGGGATGGGCAATAAATCTGGCCCAGCGGAAGGGAAATGAGGATCTAACTGGCTCCCCGCAGTGCGGTACAGACAGACTGCTGCACTATCAGGGGCCTCTTAGATGGGGCATTAACTTGAGGCCCATTCAGTCAAGGTCACATGAGAAATGGGAGCAGGAGGAGGCTGTTCGGCCCATCGACCCTATTCTATCACCCGATACAATCATGGCTGATCTCTAAATGTCCTTCCTCGCTAACCCACCCCCCCAACATTGACTATTTTCAATAGCAAGATCAGGGACTGCAGTCTCCTCAGTCAATATTGACCCCATAAATACATTTAAAACACATCGAATGTTTCAGAGCGAGTTAAAGAAGAGGCTGAATCATTTATAGAACTCCGGTCAACTTCAACTGCTAAACATAATAGAACATAGAACATTCCAGCGCAGTACAGGCCCTTCGGCCCTCTGCACCGACCAGTGGAACCAACCTAATGACCCTCGAACCTAAACTATTCCAATCTTATCCATATGCCTATCCACTGACCATTCGAACGCCCTTAAAGTTGGCGAGTCCACAACTGCTGCAGGCAGGGCATTCCACACCCTTACTACCCTCTGAGTAAAGAACCTACCTCCGTCCTATAATTACCACCCCTCAATTTAAAGCAATGTCCCCTCGTGTTAGCCATCACCATCCGAGGAAAAAGGCTCTCACTGTCCACCCTATCCAACTCTCTGATCATCTTGTACGCCTCAATCAGGTCACCTCTCAACCTTCTTCTCTCCAATGAAAATAACCTCAAGTCCCTCAGCCTTTCCTCATAAGACCTTCCCACCATACCAGGCAACATCCTGGTAAACCTCCTCTGCACCCTTTCCAATGCCTCCTTGTAATGCGGTAATGAAACACGAGCACATTTGGACAGCGAGGGAGCGCCTGGCTCCCACAGTCAATGGTGTGGGCGATCCACAAGCACCTCACTTCACTCCCCTTTGCTTTACGCACGAATCCATTCAGTCAGACCGGCTGGAAAAAAAAAACTACACGGACGGAAATCAGCGGAATGGGGCAACGCTGCCAGTGGGCACAAAAATGTCACGAGGGACCTCACTCAGAACCCAGATGGGCCGTGTGTGCCCCCATCGCTGGTCTACACTGACCCAGAACTCACTGCCCGTGGGCTGGGGGGGTGGAGACAATAAATGATTCCTGAAGTGGGTAGACACATGGTGAAAATAAGGCAGCAAGGGGGTGGGGGGGCCGATGGAGGGGACACGGACACACACACACACACACACACACACACACACACACACACGCATATGAGAGGGAAATGGAACAGATTGGATCACGCGACAGGGAGCAGAACGGGCTCGATGGGTCAAATGGTCTCCTCTCGTACCCGAACAGTTCCAGCATTGCAACAGCAACTGGACTTCGGGGAGTTACTTCACTGGCACAGTGATTGGAGTCGGTGGAGGGGGAATGGATGGAGAGAGTGAGGACGGGGAGGTCGCCGGATGTGTGGGAAGAGCAGGTGCTAGCTTAATGCAATCCTGTTTTATACTGGACCCAAATCCCAGAATTTCAACTGAAACAGAACCATAAAAAATACACAGAATAAATACTGGGGGAGGGAGGGGAGGAGAGGGGGAGGAGAGGAGGGGGGAGGAGGGAGAGCGGAGAGGGGGGGACAGGAGAGGGGAAGGGAGAGAAGGGAAGGCGGGAAGGGAAGGGGGAGAAGGAAAGGAAGGGGGAGGGGAAAGGGAGGGGGGAGGAAAGGGGAGAGGGGGAAAGGGGGGGAGGGGGAAAGGGGGGAGGGAGAAAGGGGGGAGGGAGAAAGGGGGGAGGGGAGAAAGGGGGGAGGGGGAAAGGGGGGAGGGGGAAAGGGGGGAGGGGGAAAGGGGGGAGGGGGAAAGGGGGGAGGGGGAAAGGGGGAGGAGGGGAAAGGGGGGAGGGGGAAAGGGGGGAGGGGGAAAGGGGGGAGGGGGAAAGGGGGGAGGGGGAAAGGGGGAGGGGAAAGGGGGGAGGGGGAAAGGGGGGAGGGGAAAGGGGGGAGGGGGGAAAGGGGGAGAGGGAAAGGGGGAGGGAGGAAAGGGGGGAGGGAGAAAGGGGGGAGGGAGAAAGGGGGAGGGAGAAAGGGGGAGGGAGAGAGGGGGGAGGGAGAGGGGGGAGGGAGAGAGGGGGAGGGGGAAAGGGGGGAGGGGGAAAGGGGGGAGGGGAAAGGGGGGAGGGGGAAAGGGGGGAGGGAGAAAGGGGGGAGGGAGAAAGGGGGGAGGGAGAAAGGGGGGAGGGAGAAAGGGGGGAGAGAGAAAGGGGGAGAGAGAAAGGGGGGAGAGAGAAAGGGGGGAGGGAGAAAGGGGGGAGGGAGAAAGGGGGGAGGGGGAAAGGGGGGAGGGAGAAAGGGGGGAGAGAGAAGGGGGGAGAGAGAAAGGGGGGAGGGGAAAGGGGGGAGGGAGAAAGGGGGAGAGAGAAAGGGGGGAGGGGGAAAGGGGGGAGGGGGAAAGGGGGTGGGGAAAGGGGGAGGGGGAAAGGGGGAGGGGAAAGGGGTGAGGGAGAAAGGGGGAGGGAGGAGGGGGAGGAGGGGGGAGAGGGGGAGGGAGGAGGGAGGGGGAGGGGGAAAGGGGGGAGGGAGAAAGGGGGGAGAGAGAAAGGGGGGAGGGGAAAGGGGGGAGGGGGAAGGGGGTGGGGAAAGGGGGAGGGGGAAAGGGGGAGGGGAAAGGGGGAGGAGAAAGGGGGAGGGAGGAGGGGGAGGAGGGGGGGAGAGGGGAGGTGGGGGGAGGAGGGTGGGGGGGGGAGTGGGAGGGAAAGGGGGGAAGGGGTGGGGGGAGGGGGAAGGGGGTGGGGGGAGGGGGAAGGGGGTGGGGGAGGGGGAAGGGGGTGGGGGAGGGGGGGGAGGGGGTGGGGGAGGGGGAGGGGGTGGGGAGGGGGGTGGGGGGGTGGGGAGGGGGGAAGGGGGTGGGGGTGGGGAGGGGGAGGGGGAGGGGGTGGGGAGGGGGAGGGGGGTGGGGGGTGGGGGAGGGGGAAGGGGGTGGGGGAGGGGGAAGGGGAAGGGGGTGGGGGGAGGGACAATCTGCTTACCTGGAGGAGAGGTCACTGAAGGTGCCACCGTGGAGGAGGCGAACTTTACAGAAGAGGATCCCATTGACAAATGGCACAGCTGAG
This sequence comes from Carcharhinus amblyrhynchos, assembly GCF_965287045.1. NCBI lineage: Eukaryota > Metazoa > Chordata > Chondrichthyes > Carcharhiniformes > Carcharhinidae > Carcharhinus > Carcharhinus amblyrhynchos. The sequence goes on from NW_027649786.1 coordinate 3,421,284, forward strand.
AGTTCCTCCAGGGTCAAGACTGACCAGAAACTTAAACCGTTTCTTCTTCAGCAGGAAGGCCATGGGGAACAGAAACAGGAGAGGGGTGTGTGTGGACCAGAGACACACACTGAGATCCAGCAGTAACCTACCTCTCCCTATCTGCCCCACAGTCTATCTCTCTGCCACTATTTCCTGTCTCTATCACTCTCTCTCCCTCACACACACAATCTCTCTCTCTCTCTCTCTGTCTGTCTCTCCTCCTCGATACACTCACTGTATTCCTCTCTCACTGTCACTTTTCGCTAGCAGGAAGTTCCTCCAGTAGTTGTCAGACTGGTTGAGAATATGTACACAGCACAGAGAGAGAGAGGCTGAAACCAGTCAATGAATGTTTAACACTGACCACGTTAGCAGATGGCAGCACACAGTTCATCCCCAGACTGTCTCCGCCAGCATGTTGCTGCTGCTATCGGAATAACTCTCCCCCTGGCTTGAAGAAAACTCTCTCGATGCTGCCACTTCTCCTGCTCTATTTATACCTGCAGAAACACACACACACATTTATATAAAGGTTTTGACTCAGGGCTGGTCACGTCAATTTCTGCTCAGTGGGAAACTGACACGACAAGCTTGGTGAAGAGAGAATGAATCGTAATTCCCCCCTCTCTGTCTGAATGTCTGCTGCGTTAACCCAGCCCTTCACAGCACCGTCTTTTCCCTGTCTCTCCGGGTTGGAAGTTTTCCCCCACTGGGGAGGAGTTGGATTGTGTTCTGCCCGCCTCTCTCTCTCCCTCTGATTGGGGGTGGATTCAATTTGCTGACACTGGGAAGCTTTATGACTGGTTGGCAAAGTAAATCTGCACCTCAATCAACCTCAGCACTCTCACTCTCACACTCTCTCACGCACGCTCTCTCACACACACTCTCACTCTCTCACACTCACACAATCACTCTCACTCTCTCACACACTCTCTCTCACTCACACACATTCATTCACATTCTCTCTCACACTCTCTCACTCTCACACAACCATTCTCTCTCTCACACACTCTCACTTTCTCCCTCACACTCTCTCACACACTCTCATTCTCACACACACTCATTCACATTCTCTCACACACTTTCACTCTCTCTCACACACACTCTCACTCTCTCACACTCACACACACACTCTCACTCTCTCACACACTCTCTCACTCACATTCTCTCACACTCACTCTCACACAACAATTCTCTCACACACTCTCACTCTCTCACACACTCTCTCACTCACATTCTCTCACACTCTCTCACTCTCACACAACCATTCTCTCTCTCACACACTTTCACTCTCTCTCACACTCTCTCTCACACTCTCTCTCACACTCTCTCACACACACTTTCACTCTCTCTCACACACACTTTCACTCTCACACACACTTTCACTCTCTCTCACACACACTTTCACTCTCTCTCACACACACTTTCACTCTCTCTCACACACTTTCACTCTCTCTCACACACACTTTCACTCTCTCTCACACACACTTTCACTCTCTCTCACACACACTTTCACTCTCTCTCACACACACTCTCACTCTCACAGACACTCTCACTCTCACACACAGTCATTCACAATCTCTCACACAAACTCACACATTCTCTCTCTCAACACTCTCTCTCACACACACACTCATTCACATTCTCTCACACACACTCCCTCTCTCACACACACACTCTCCCACTCTTTCACTCACACTCTGTCTCAGACACACATTCTCTCTCTCTCACTCACACTCCCTCTCTCACACTCATTCACTCCCTCACTCACTCTCACTGTCTCTCTCTCTCACTCACTCTCTTTCACACACACTCACTCACTCTCAGACACTCATGCGCACACACATTGTCACACAGACATACAGAGACTCAGTCACACACCACATACTCACTCTCACAAGCATGCTTACACACACACACACACACACAAATGTATTTATATCCAGCCTAAGATCTTACTTTGTGAGTCAGGGATCAGCTGTCCCTTCGTGTCCTGGGAGGTGCAGGTTCGGGTGGATTTGGTCATGCTAAATTGTGTCTAACAGGGAGAGGTGGTGGCCCAGTGGTTTTATCACTAAACTATTAATCCAGAAGCTCAGCTAATGTTCTGGGGGACCCGGGTTCGAATCCTGCCACTGCAGATGGTGGAATTGAAATTCAGCAAAGTAAAATACCTGCAATTACGAATTTATTATCGATTGTCGAAAAACCATCTGGGTCACTAATGTACTTTAGGGGAGGGAAATCTGCCGTCCTTACCCAGTCTGGCCTACATGTGACTCCAGACCCACAGCGATGTGGGTGACTCTCAACCCTCCACGGACAACGAGGGATGGGCAATAAATACTGGCCCAGCCAGTGCTGCTCCTCGATTAGATTCCAGTCTGTAACTCACTCCCGGGTATCTGTTATTCTATATATAAACCACCCCGAACACCTCGATTAGATTCCAGTCTGTAACTCACTCCCGGGTATCTGTTATTCTATATATAAACCACCCCGAACCCCTCGATTAGGTTCCAGTCTGTAACTCACTCCGGGGTATCTGTTATTCCGTATATAAACCACCCCGAACCCCTCGATTAGATTCCAGTCTGTAACTCACTCCCGGGTATCTGTTATTCTATATATAAACCACCCCGAACCCCTCGATTAGATTCCAGTCTGTAACTCACTCCCGGGTATCTGTTATTCTGTATATAAACCACCTCGAACCCCTCGATTAGATTCCAGTCTGTAACTCATTCCCGGGTATCTGTTATTCTATATATAAACCACCCCGAACCCCTCGATTAGATTCCAGTCTGTAACTCACTCCCGGGTATCTGTTATTCTATATATAAACCACCCCGAACCCCTCGATTAGATTCCAGTCTGTAACTCACTCCCGGGTATCTGTTATTCTATATATAAACCACCCCGAACCCCTCGATTAGATTCCAGTCTGTAACTCATTCCCGGGTATCTGTTATTCTATATATAAACCACCCCGAACCCCTCGATTAGATTCCAGTCTGTAACTCACTCCCGGGTATCTGTTATTCTATATATAAACCACCCCGAACCCCTCGATTAGATTCCAGTCTGTAACTCACTCCCGGGTATCTGTTATTCTATATATAAACCACCCCGAACCCCTCGATTAGATTCCAGTCTGTAACTCACTCCCGGGTATCTGTTATTCTATATATAAACCACCCCGAACCCCTCGATTAGATTCCAGTCTGTAACTCACTCCCGGGTATCTGTTATTCCATATATAAACCACCCCGAACCCCTCGATTAGATTCCAGTCTGTACCTCACTCCCGGGTATCTGTTACTCTATATATAAACTACCCCGAACCCCTCGATTAGATTCCAGTCTGTAACTCACTCCCGGGTATCTGTTATTCTGTATATAAACCACCCCGAACCCCTCGATTAGATTCCAGTCTGTAACTCACTCCCGGGTATCTGTTATTCTATATATAAACCACCCCGAACCCCTCGATTAGATTCCAGTCTGTAACTCACTCCCGGGTATCTGTTATTCTATATATAAACCACCCCGAACCCCTCGATTAGATTCCAGTCTGTAACTCACTCCCGGGTATCTGTTATTCTATATATAAACCACCCCGAACCCCTCGATTAGATTCCAGTCTGTAACTCACTCCCGGGTATCTGTTATTCTATACATAAACCACCCCGAACCTCTCGATTAGATTCCAGTCTGTAATTCATTCCCGGGTATCTGTTATTCTATATATAAACCACCCCGAACACCTCGATTAGATTCCAGTCTGTAACTCATTCCCGGGTATCTGTTATTCTATATATAAACCACCCCGAACACCTCGATTAGATTCCAGTCTGTAACACACTCCCGGGTATCTGTTATTCTATATATAAACCACCCCGAACCCCTCGATTAGATTCCAGTCTGTAACTCACTCCCGGGTATCTCTTATTCTATATATAAACCACCTCGAACCCCTCGATTAGATTCCAGTCTGTAACTCACTCCCGGGTATCTGTTATTCTATATATAAACCACCCCGAACACCTCGATTAGATTCCAGTCTGTAACTCACTCCCGGGTATCTGTTGTTCCATATATAAACCACCCCGAACCCCTCGATTAGATTCCAGTCTGTAACACACTCCCGGGTATCTGTTATTCTATATATAAACCACCCCGAACACCTCGATTAGATTCCAGTCTGTAACTCACTCCCGGGTATGTTATTCCATATATAAACCACCCCGAACCCCTCGATTAGATTCCAGTCTGTAACTCACTCCCGGGTATCTGTTATTCTATATATAAACCACCCCGAACCCCTCGATTAGATTCCAGTCTGTAACTCACTCCCGGGTATCTGTTATTCTATACATAAACCACCCCGAACACCTCGATTAGATTCCAGTCTGTAACTCACTCCCGGGTATCTGTTATTCTATATATAAACCACCCCGAACACCTCGATTAGATTCCAGTCTGTAACTCACTCCCGGGTATCTGTTATTCCATATATAAACCACCCCGAACCCCTCGATTAGATTCCAGTCTGTAACACACTCCCGGGTATCTGTTATTCTATATATAAACCACCCCGAACCCCTCGATTAGATTCCAGTCTGTAACTCACTCCCGGGTATCTCTTATTCTATATATAAACCACCCCGAACCCCTCGATTAGATTGCAGTCTGTAACTCACTCCCGGGTATCTGTTATTCTCTATATAAACCACCTCGAACCCCTCGATTAGATTCCAGTCTGTAACTCACTCCCGGGTATCTGTTATTCTCTATATAAACCACCTCGAACCCCTCGATTAGATTCCAGTCTGTAACTCACTCCCGGGTATCTGTTATTCTCTATATAAACCACCTCGAACCCCTCGATTAGATTCCAGTCTGTAACTCACTCCCGGGTATCTGTTATTCAATATATAAACCACCCCGAACCCCTCGATTAGATTCCAGTCTGTAACTCACTCCCGGGTATCTGTTATTCCATATATAAACCACCCCGAACCCCTCGATTAGATTCCAGTCTGTAACACACTCCCGGGTATCTCTTATTCCATATATAAACCACCCCGAACCCCTCGATTAGATTCCAGTCTGTAACTCACTCCCGGGTATCTCTTATTCTATATATAAACCACCCCGAACCCCTCGATTAGATTCCAGTCTGTAACTCACTCCCGGGTATCTGTTATTCTATATATAAGCCACCCCGAACCCCTCGATTAGATTCCAGTCTGTAACTCACTCCCGGGTATCTGTTATTCTGTATATAAACCACCCCGAACCCCTCGATTAGATTCCAGTGTGTAACACACTCCCGGGTATCTGTTATTCTATATATAAACCACCCCGAACCCCTCGATTAGTTCCAGTCTGTAACACACTCCCGGGTATCTGTTATTCTGTATATAAACCACCCCGAAGCCCTCGATTAGATTCCAGTCTGTAACTCACTACCGGGTATCTGTTATTCTGTATATAAACCACCCCGAAGCCCTCGATTAGATTCCAGTCTGTAACTCACTACCGGGTATCTGTTATTCTGTATATAAACCACCCTGAACCCCTCGATTAGATTCCAGTCTGTAACACACTCCCGGGTATCTGTTATTCTATATATAAACCACCACGAACCCCTCGATTAGTTTCCAGTCTGTAACACACTCCCGGGTATCTGTTATTCTATATATAAACCACCCCGAAGCCCTCGATTAGTTTCCAGTCTGTAACTCACTCCCTCTGCGCTTGATCCTAACTCACAGACCACAATCAGTAAGGATCGACAGCAACACCTCCTCCACGATCGTCCTCAACACCGGTACCCCACAAGGCTATGTTCTCAGCCCCCTACTATACTCCTTATACACCTCTGACTGTGCAGCCAAATTCCCCTCCAATTCGATTTTCCAGTTTGCTGATGACACCACCATAGTGGGTCAGATCTCAAACAATGACCAGACAGAGTACAGGAATGAGATAGAGAATCTGGTGAACTGGTGCGGCAACAATAATCTCTCCCTCAATCTCAACAAAATGAAGGAGATTGTCATCAACTTCAGGAAGTGTAAAGGGGAACATGTCCCTGTCTACATCAACAGGGACAAAGTATAAAGGGTCGAGAGCTTCAGATTTTTAGGTGTCCAGGTCACCACCAACCTGTCCTGGTCCCCCCCATGCCGACACTATAGTTAAGAAAGTCCCACCAACACCTCTAGTTTCTCAGGAGACTAAGGAAATTTGGCATGTCTGCTACGACTCTCACCAACTTTTACAGATGCCCCATAGAAAGCATTCTTTCTGGTTGTATCACAGCTCGGTCTGGGATCCTGCTCTGCCCAAGACCGCAAGGAACTACAAACGGTGGTGAATGTAGCCCCAATCCATCACACAAACCAGCCTCCCATCCATTGACTCTGTCTACACTTCCCGCTGCCTCGGGAAAAGCAGCCGGTATAATTAAGGACCCCACGCACCCCGGACATTCTCTCTTCCACCTTCTTCCAACGGGAAAAAGATACAAAAGTCTGAGGTCCCGTACCGACCGACTCAAGAACAGCTTCTTCCCTGCTGCTGTCAGAGTTTTGAATGGACCTACCTCGCATTAAGCTGATCTTTCTCTACACCCTCGCTGTGACTGTAACACTACATTCTGCACCCTCCTTTCCTTCTCTATGAATGGTATTCTTTGTCTGTATAGTGCACAAGAAACAATACTTTTCGCTGTATACTAATGCAATGTGACAATAATAAATCAAATCAAATCAAACCAATTTGTGTAACTTATTTTCCATCGGTTAAACCAGGTTCTTTGTGATAGCAACTTTAATGTCACAGAAGCCAAATGAAATAATCGAAAGCTCAAATGAAAAGAATGATTCTTTTACAGTATGGAAACAGGCCCTTCGGCCCAACTTGTCCATGCCATCCACTTTTTACCACTAAGCTAGTCTCAATTGCCTGCATTTGGCCCATATCCCTCTATACCCATCTTACCCATGTAACTGTCTAAATGCTTTCTAAAAGACAAAATTGTACCCACCTCTACTACTACCTCTGGCAGCTCGTTCCAGACACTCACCACCCTCTGTGTGAGAGAATTGTCCCTCTGGACCCTTTTGTATCTCTCCCCTCTCACCTTGAACCTATACCCTCTAGTTTTAGACTCCCCTACCTTTGGGGAAAAGATTTGACTATCTAGCTGATCTGTGCCCCTCATTATTTTATAGACCTCTATAAGATCACCCCTCAGTCTCCTATGCTCCAGAGAGAAAAGTCCCAGTCTATCCAGCCTCTCCTTATAACTCAATCCATCAAGTCCCAGTAGCATCCCAGTAAATCTTTTCTGCACTCTTTCTAGTTTAATAATATCCTTTCTATAATAGGGTGACCAGAACTGTACACATTATTCCAAGTGTGGCTTTACCAATGTCTTGTACAACTTCAACAAGACGTCCCAGCTCCTGTATTCAATGTTCTGACTGATGAAACCAAGCATGCCGAACGCCTTCTTCACCACTCTGTCCACCTGTGACTCCACTTTCCAGGAGCTATGAACCTGTACCCCTAGATCTCTTTATTCTGTAACTGTCCTCAACATCCTACCATTAACATCCTGCCCTGGTTCGATCTATCAAAATGTTAATCTAAGTTAAACTCTATCTGCCACTCACCAGTCCACTGGCCCAACTGATCAAGGTTAAATTGTTTAACTGCACTTTCCTTTTCCTTCTTTCCACTGACTTATCAGAATGATTTGGGTCGTGGTATTGTCACTGACCTATTAACCCCGACTAATGCCCTGGGGACCCGGGTTCAAACCACAGCAGCTGGAGGAATTTCAATTCTGTTAATAAACCCGGGATTGAAAAGTCGATCTCAGTAACGGTGACCGTGAAACCATTGTTGATTATTGGAAAAACCTACCTTCTTCACCAAGGGCCTCTTTTAGGGAAGGAAATTCTTACCCGGTCTGGCCTACATTTCTCTAATATAAAACATTATTTATTATTGTCAAAGGTAGGCTTACATTAACACTGCAATGAAGTTACTGTGACAATCCCCTAGTCGCCACACCCTGGCACCTGTTCGGGTACACTGAGGGAGAATTTAGCACGGCCAATGCACCCTAACCAGGACATCTTTCAGACTGTGGGAGGAAACTGGAGCACCCGGAGGAAACCCACGCAGACATGGGGAGAACGTGCAGACTCCATGCAGATAGTGACCCAAGCTGGGAATTGAACCCAGGTCCTTGTGAGGCAACAGTCTAAACAGCGTGCCACTATTAGGGGGCAGCATAGTGGCACAGTGGGTTAGCAATACTGCCTCACACGCCAAGGAACTGGGTTTGGTTCTCGGCTCGGGTCACTGTCTGTTTGGAGTCTGCACATTCTCCCCATGTCTGCATGGGTTTCCTCCAAGTGCTTTGGTTTCCTCCCACAGTCCAAAGATGTGTGGGTTAGCTGGATTCATCATGCTAAACTCTTAGTGTCCAAATATGTGCAGGTTAGGTGGATTGGCCATGCTAAATTGTCCCTTAGTGTCCAAAGATGTGTAGGTTAGGGGGATTGGCCATGCTAAATTGTCCCTTAGTGTCCAAAGATGTGTAGGTTAGGGTGGATTGGCCATGCTAAATTGTCCCTTAGTGTCCAAAGATGTGTAGGTTAGGGTGGATTGGCCGTGCTAAATTGTCCCTTGTTGTCCAAAGATGTGCAGGTTAGGGTGGATTGGCCGTGCTAAATTGTCCCTTGTTGTCCAAAGATGTGCAGGTTAGGTGGATTGGCCATGCTAAATTGCCCCTTGTTGTCCAAAGATGTGCAGGTTAGGTGGATTGGCCATGATAAGTTGCCCCTTAGTGTCCAAAGATGTGTAGGTTAGGGTGGATTGGCCATGCTAAATTGCCCCTAAGTGTCCAAAGATGTGCAGGTTAGGAGGATTGGCCATGCTAAATTGCCCCTAAGTGTCCAAAGATGTATAGGTTAGATGCATCGGCCGTAGGCCGTAGATGCGTAGGTTAGGTGGATTGGCCATGCTAAATTTTCCCTTAGGGTCAGGGGGACTAGCTAGGTTAAAGTGCATAGGGTTATGGGGATAGGACCTGGGTGGGGTTGTGGTTGGTACAGACTCGATGGGCCAATTGGCCACCTTTTGCACTGTAGATTCTATGATCGATAAATCTGCCATCCTTACCCGGTCTGGCCTACATGTGACCCACAGCCAATGGGATTGAGTTTTAACTGCCCTCTGAAATGGCTGGGTGAGTGAGTGCTCCGTGGAAGGGCAGTTAGGGATGGGCAGTGAGTGCTGACCTTGCCAAGCCGTGCCCACGTTCCAGGGAAAGGAGGAATGGAAGGAATGTTGCAGTGTCCTGTGCCAGGCATTCCCCTGACAGTTCTCACGTTCGTTCCACCACTCCCCATTCCGGTATCATGTTGATCCCTTTGTTCATTCCTCTCTCCGTTCTGAAGGATTCCCGCCCGGAATGCTGCCCAGCCACATTTTTCACCTGTAGTTACTAAACCTGTTCTCACTATTCAACACCTTCCACATTCCAACCCCTTACATCGTAACGCTGGAACAGGCAAGATACATTTTAAACTGTCTGCATGTTTGATGCTTCTCAGAACTCTGGCATAGAAACTAGAAGGAGGCCATTCAGCCCCTCGAGCCTGTTCTGCCGTTCTTCTTGATCATGGCTGATCATCAAATTCAATATCCTGATTCCCCCCCTCCCCATATCCCTCTCTCCCTTTAGCCCCAAGATCTATATCTAATTCCTTCCTGAAATGACACAAGGTTTTGGCCTCAACTACTTTCTGTGGGAGTGAATTCCACACATTCCCCACCCTCTGGGTGAAGAAATGTCTCCTCATCTCTGTCTTACCCTCAAACTCTGACCCCCTAGTTCTGGACTCTCGCCACCATCGGGAACATTCTTTCTGAATCTTTCCTGTCTAACCCTGTTAGAATTTTATAAGTTTCTATCAGATCCCCCTCTCACTCTTCTAAACTCCAGTGAATATAATCCTAACCAATTTAGTCTCTCCTCATATGATAGACCTGCCATCCCAGGAATCAGCCTGGTAAACCTTCACTGTGCTCCCTCTATAGCAAGGACATCCTTCCTCAGATAAGGACACCAAAACTGTACACAATTCTCCTGGTGTGACCTCACCAACGTCCTGTACAATTGCAGCAAAACATCCCTGTCCTTATACTCAAATCCTCTCGCTATGGAGGCCAACATACCATTTGCCTTCTTTACTGCCTGCTGTACCTGAGCGCTTACTTTCAGCGATGGGAGGTATAGCATTTATTCTTGTCTAAATTCCAAAGAGAATGGAATATATATTTCATGGCTTGTCCAATTCAGGGACTCCCTCAGTAACGAAAACAGGGGTTGGAACTTCTCGAGACGCTTGAACACTTTTGATTTGATTCATCGTCACATCTATCAGGATTCAGTGAAAAGTATAGTTTCTTGCGCGCTATACAGACAAAGCATGCCATTCATAGAGAAGGAAAGGAGAGGGTGCAGAATGTAGTGTTACAGTCATAGCTAGGGTGTAGAGAAAGATCAACTTAATGCAAAAGGTAGGTCCATTCAAAAGTCTGACAGCAGCAGGGAAGAAGCTGTTCTTGAGTCAGTTGGTACGTGACCTCAGGCTTTTAATGGAAGAAGGTGGAAGGGAGAATGTCCAGGGTGTGTGGGGTCCTTAATTATACTGGCTGCTTTTCCCGAGGCAGCAGGAAGTATAGACAGAGTCAATGGATGGGAGGCTGGTTTGTGTGATGGATTGGGCTACATTCAAGACCTTTTGCTGTTCCTTGCGGTCTTGGGCAGAGCAGGAGCCCAGACCGAGCTGTGATACAACCAGAAAGAATGCTTTCTATGGGGCATCTGTAAAAGTTGGTGAGAGTCGTAGCGGACATGCCAAATTTCCTTACTCTTCTGAGAAATTAGAGGCGTTGGTGGGGCTTTCTGAACTACAGTTGACCTGGGGAGACCAGGACAGGTTGTTGGTGATCTGGACACCTAAAAATTTGAAGCTCTCGACCCTTTCCACTTTGTCCCCATTGATGTAGACAGGGACATGTTCTCCTTTACACTTCCTGAAGTCGATATCAATCTCCTTTGTTTTGTTGACATTGAGGGAGAGGTTATTGTTGCCGCACTAGTTCACCACATTCTCTATCTCATTCCTGTACTCTGTCTCGTCCAATTCACAAACTCCCTTAACCATGAAAACAGGGGTTGGAACCTCTTGAGACTCTTTAACACTCTTTATTATTGTCACATTAGTTTGCAATTAAAAGTACTGTTTCGTGTGCACTGTACAGACAAAGCATACTGTTCATAGGGAAGAAGGTGCAGAATGTGCTTACAGTCATAGCCAGGGTGTAGAAAAAGATCATTTAAAGGAAGGTAAATCCATTCAAAAGTCTGACAGCAGCAGGGAAGAAGCTGTTCTTGAGTCGGTCGGTACGTGACCTCAGACTTTTGTATCTTTTTCCTGTTGGAAGAAGGTGGAAGAGAGAATGTCCGGGGCGTGTGGGGTCCTTAATTATCCCGGCTGCTTTTCCCCGAGGCAGCAGGGAGTGTAGACAGAGTCAATGGATGGGAGGCTGGTTTGTGCTTGAGGGAATATGAAAAAGGACTGTACGCTGTGTGGTGAAAACTATTCTTGCCTGAAGCCTGAGAGCGCAGGACAAGAACCTCAACTCCCGATGCAACTCGGATCTTTTTGCTCGTGCGCAGACCAGGACCGGACTGCGCTCGAGCACACACGCAGACGCGTGGGCCCACGCGTTTTTTGGGCCCAGCCCACCTGTGCAGGAGGAAAACCAGGATGGAAATCGGAGTCAGGAGCAGGCCACCGTGGGAGGCTCATGTCCCAGAGAATGAACAGGGAAAGACCCAGAGAGGGGAGTCTGGCTCCCGGAACACGTCCCTTAAAAAGGGAGGAGCAGAGAAAGACGTCCCTGTGAGGCAACGCGCCATTAGAACATAGAACATAGAACACTACAGCGCAGAACAGGCCCTTCGGCCCACGATGTTGCGCCGACCAGTTAAAAAAAACGACCCACTAATCTAAACCAATCCCTTTTCGTCCATAAACCTATCCACGGATCTCTTAAACGCCCCCAAACTAGGCGCATTTACAACTGCAGCAGGCAGGGCATTCCAATCCCTCACCACCCTCTGGGTAAAGAACCTACCCCTGACATCCGTCCTATAACTACCCCCCCTTAATTTAAAGCCGTGCCCCCTCGTGCTAGCTTTCTCCATCCGAGGAAAAAGGCTATCACTATCCACCCTATCTAAACCTCTAATCATCTTATATGTTTCAATAAGATCCCCTCTTAGCCGCCTTCTTTCCAGCGAAAACAACCCCAAATCCCTCAGTCTCTCCTCATAGGACCTCCCCACCATACCAGGCAACATCCTGGTAAACCTCCTCTGCACCCTCTCCAAAGCTTCCACATCCTTCCTGTAATGTGGGGACCAGAACTGCACACAGAACTCCAAGTGCGGCCGCACCAGAGTTGTGTACAGTTGCAACACGACGCTGCGACTCCTAAATTCAATCCCCCTACCAATAAACGCCAAGACACCGTATGCCTTCTTAACAACCTTATCTACTTGATTCCCAACTTTCAGGGATCTATGTACACATACACCTAGATCCCTCTGTTCATCCACACTATTCAAAGTCCTCCCGTTAGCCCTATACTCAACACATCTGTTATTCCTACCAAAGTGAATCACCTCACACTTCTCCGCATTAAACTCCATCTGCCACCTCTCGGCCCAGCTCTGCAACCTGTCTAAGTCTCCCTGCAAACTATGACACCCTTCCTCACAATCTACCACACCTCCGACTTTGGTGTCATCAGCAAATTTACTAATCCACCCAGCTATATCCTCATCCAGATCATTAATAAAAATTACAAACAGCAGTGGCCCCAAAACAGATCCCTGAGGCACACCACTCGTAACCGAACTCCATGACGAATTTTACCATCAACCACCACCCTCTGTCTCCTATCTGCTAGCCAATTCCTGATCCAATTTCCTAGACTACCCTCAATCCCATACATCTGCATTTTCTGCAGAAGCCTACCATGGTGAACCTTATCAAACGCCTTACTAAAATCCATATATACCACGTCAACTGCCTTACCCCCATCCACCTCTTTGGTCACTTTCTCAAAAAACTCAATAAGGTTAGTAAGGCACGACCTACCCGCTACAAAACCATGCTGACTATCTCCAATCAATTCATTACTCTCCAAATAACCATAAATCCTATCCCTAATAATTTTTTCTAAAACCTTGCCCACAACAGAAGTAAGACTCACCAGTCTATAATTCCCGGGGAAGTCTCTGTTCCCCTTCTTAAACAATTGGATAGAATGATTCCCCCCTTCATGTCTACCTGGAGAAGGCAAAGATTTTGACACTGAGCTGGTGTCTTGGGGTTTGAGTGGATACTCGGGAACCGGAATCTCAGGAGATGAGATTTAAGCACCGCGAGGTGAGCCATCCTTGATGCTCTCCGGGTTCAAGCTGCCTTTGGAGAGGATTCCCAGGTTAGATCTTGGAAAGCGGAGCCTGGAATCCCTCAGGAGGGAGGTAAGAGTCAAATTTGTTGTCTCACCAGCCAGGATTTTACTGTCCCGCCTGTCACAGGATTGGAGCAGGCAAGGGGCAGAACTGTTGACCTCAGGTGGGATTTTACCATCTCGGGACAAGCGAAGCGGTAAAATCCCACCCCACCGTGTTTACTGACACCTGTTCTGAAATCCATGGACTCTGACTTGGTCACATCTGTCATTTACTGTACACTGTAATGCGTTTAACCAGAGTTGACTTGTTATTTTAAATATATTCAGTATTAATCCAAAATGATAGAGAATGTTGGCACAGTTAATTAGCACTGCTGCCTCACAGCACCAGGGACCCGGGTTCAATCCTTGCCTTGGGTGACTATGTGGAGTTTGTATATCCTCCCCACGTCTGTGTGTGTTTCCTCCAGATCCTCCAGTTTCCTCCCACAGTCCGAAGGTGTAGAGGTTAGTGGATTGGCCATGCTAAATTGCCGCTTAGTGTCCAAAGATGGGCAGGTTAGGGTGGATTGGCCATGCTAAATTGCCCCTTAGTGTCCAGAGATGGGTAGGTTAGGGGGGATTCACATGGATACAAAAATGTGTAGAGGGACAGGGAGTATTGAGAAAGCTGGGGGGAGGTGTGGGGGCAGTGGGGGGGTGGGGGCTGCAGAAGGATTTGGACAGGTTAGGAGAATGGGCAAAGAAGTAGCAGATGGAATTCAATGTGAAAAAGTGTGAGGTTATTCACTTTGGATGAAAAAATGCAGGTATAGACTATTTTCTAAATGGGAGAATGCTTAGGAAATCAGAAACACAAAAGGACTTGGGAATCATTGTTCAAGATTCTCTTAAGGGTAATGTGTAGGTTCGGTCGGCAGTTAGGAAGGCAAATGTAATGTTTGCATTCATGTCGAGAGGGCTAGAATACAAGAGCAGGGATGTACTTCTGAGGCTGTATAAAGTTCTAGTCAGACCCCATTTGGAGTATTGTGAGCAGTTTTGGGCCCCGTGTCTAAGGAAGGATGTGTCGGCCTTGGAAAAGGTCCAGAGGAGGTTCACAAGAATGATCCCTGGAATGAAGAGCTTGTTCTATGAGGGATGGTTGAGGACTCTGGGTCTGTACTCGTTGGAGTTTAGAAGGATGAGGGGGATCTTATTGACACTTACAGGATACTGCGAGGCCCTGGATAGAGTGGACATGGAGAGGATGTTTCCACTAGTAGGAAAAACTAGAACCAGAGGGCACAACCTCAGGCTAAAGGGTCGATCCTTTAAAACAGAGATGAGGAGGAATTTTTTCACTCAGAGTGGGGAATCTGTGGAACTCTTTGCTGCAGAAGGCCAGGTCATTGTCTTTAAGACAGAGATAGATAGGTTCTTGATTAATCAGGGGATCAGGGGTTATGGGGAAAAGGCAGGAGAATGGGGATGAGAAAAATATCAGCCATGATTAAATGGCAGAGCAGAGTCGATGGGTTGAGTGGTCAAATTCTGCTCCCATGTCTTATGATTGGCCACGCTAAATTTCCCTTACTGTCCAAAGATGTTTGGGTTGGATGGATTGGCCATGCAAAATTGCCCCTTAGTGTCAGCCAGGTAAATACATGTGGTTACAGGGATATGAGCTGGTTGGGATTGTGATCAGTGCAGACTCGATGGGCTGAATGGCCTCCTTCTGCACTGTAGGGATTCTGTGATTCTCATAAATCTTGGCAATTGTTTTATCTTTTTGACCATTTTGTTGGAAGATTCTTTGCATTTGTTCAAAACTGGTAGAACCTCTCTGTTCACTGAGCAAGCTGCTGAATCTCAAACTTCACAGCATCAAACAGAACATCACTGCTCCGGAACTGAATATTCCCAATAACTCGGGGACCTGGCCAAGGAACAGAAGTGTTTGTTGGAAACTCAGAGACTGAACGTCACTAGAAGCAGCTTGACAATGAAGATGGGGAGATCAACACCTGGGGACACACAAGGTTCACTTTTACCTGTCCCGCAGCTCATTCTCTCTCACAACAGGTCGTGCATCTGCCACCACAGGCTTATAGTTTGAAAGGGTGTCACTTGAAAGAGAGATGATGACCTTGTGGTATTATCGCTTGACTATTAATCCACAAATTCAGCTAATTTTCTGGGTGTGGCACGGTGGGTTAGCTCCGCTTCTTCACAGCGCCAGGAACCCGGGTTCGATTCCCGGCTTGGGTCACTGTCTGTGTGGAGTCTGCACTTTCTCCGTGTCTAGGTGGGTTTCCTCTGGGTGCGCCGGTTTCCTCCCACAGTCCAAAGATGTGTGGGTTAGGTGGGTTGGCCGTGATAAATTGACCCTTAGAGTCAGGGGGACTAGCTAGGGTAAAGTGCATGGGGTTGTGGGGGTAGGACCTGGGTGGGATTGTGGTCAGTGCAGACTTGATGGGCCAAATAGCTTCCTCCTGCACTGTAGGATTCTGAGACAATACTCATCTCTTTAATCTGTGCTTAATCCTCTCTCCACTCGCACTCTCTGTACCTGTAAAGACTTACCTGCTCAGACTCTCATTCCAACTACTATCATGCAGTTGTGTCTTTGTCTACATGCTGGGTTTGTGAACCTTCCTCTCCACTCACCTGATGGAGTAGAGCTCTGAAAGCTCCTGATTCCAAATAAACCTGTTGGACTTTAACCTGGTGTTGTGATACTTATTCAGGAAAGGGTATTCTGTTGCTTGTAACTTCAATTCTCCCACCCTTTGCAATCCTTGTTCCCCCCTGCCCCCCCCTCGGATTCAGGATAGGTCAGGACATCTATCATTGAGAAGCTGTTCAGTACCCTGCGTTCCTGAGCTGTGTCTCGTGGTGACTGCTACATTTTCTTCAGAGGCACCCCCAACTCTGCAGCGATGGCTGGGCGACAACACCAAGGTGACAAAGTGGTGAGAGACGGGGCCTGACGGGGGCAAAGGGACAACTCAAAGGCCACATCGAGAAAGAAACCTCCTTCAACGCGCCAGCGATTCCCCACTGAAAACAGCAGCCGCGAGCAGTCAGCTTTTCACTGTGGTTTTCTTTTATCGCTAAGTTATCCATCCACATACAAACCACTCTTCAGATATGACGTTCAATGATGCACTTTATACATTCTTAGAAACCATCGAGGGGGTGAGTGAGGGAGAGAGGGGAGGGAAGGAGGGAGAGGAGGGGAGGGAAGGAGGGAGAGGAGGGGAGGGAGAGAGAGGGGAAGGGAGGACAGGATGATGGGAGGGACGGAGGGAAAGGTTTTCCTTTGTTTGAAATTTGGTCCCAATTGACAAACACAAGGAGATGGGTCGATAATTTTACAGAGTTTCGGGCACTGAGGAAGCCTATATCCCCTCCCCAGCCAGCACACATCGCCTGGGCAAACTGATCGCAAGACTACGAAGAGATAACCCTTCACTTCATCACGAGTTTAAAAAAAAACCAAAAGAACAGAAGCACAAACATGCTCTCGCTCACTTTCACAGCAGTCAGGTGGAGGTTCCAAAACAAGAGAACTAAATTATTCAGGAGAGGGATTGAAAATTCCAAGGAACGGCGGGAATCCTCTTCTGGAAAAGAGAGGATGATTGCTCGCTGGATTACTAACTTTGAGAAACCGTCACTGGGCTAAATTGTCACCCAGGCGCGAGGGATTTGCTGCTGGGGTTTTGACTCGTCCGGACAAATGCAAGAATACCAAATTTCCAACTCTCACCACAATTCATACTGCAGGAGAAAAGGACACCAGCTGATTTCGTCAGTCCACTCCTTTCGTGTCCAAATTAACATTAAAGAACAGATAGGCCACAACATCCCAGTTCCTGCACCGCCACCCGCTTGGTGAAGACATGTGGGGGAGGCCATGGGGCTGGAACTATTCGGGGGATGGTGGGGGGAAGAACCTATGACAATAAATGAGGAGAGGGCAGTGTGCCACGAGACCTTGGTATCCTTGTGTACAGTCACTGAAGGAAGTGCGCAGGTACAGTTGGCCTTCATAGCGAGAGGTTGAGTACAGGAGCAGGGATGTGTTGTTGCAATTATATAGAGCCTTGGTGAAGCTACATCCAGAATATGGTGCGCAGTTTTTGTGTGTTTATTGGAGAAAATATATTCTTGCTATAGAGGGAGTGCAGCAAAGGTTTACCAGGCTGATTCCTGGGATGGTGGGACTGACGTATGAGGAGAGATAGACTAGCTTTGGGTTATAATCGCTGGAGATCAGAAGAATGAGGGGGAGATCACAGAGAAACCTGTAAGATTCTAATAGGACTGGACAGGGTGATGCAAGGAAGAAATTCCTGATGATGGGGGAGTCCAGAACCAGGATTCAGAGTAGACCATTTAGGACAGAGATGAGGAAAGACTTCTTCACCCAGCGAGTGGTAAATCTGTGGAATTCGCTCCCACAGAATGTAGGCGAGGCCAAAACATTGCCTGTTTTCAGGAAGCAGTTAGATATCGCACTCAGGGTGAAGGGGATCAAGGGATACGCTGGGGGGGGGGGGAGGAAGGGGGGGAGAAAATCAGGCTATTGAATTGGATGATCAGCAATGATCAAAATAAATGGCACAGCAGCCTCAAAGGGCCGAACGGCCTCCTCCTATTTTCTCCATTTCTACGAGGACACAATTGGCTCGACTCGCGACTTACTGTCCAATCAGCATCACTTTTCCTCCTGTCGCAAAAGTGCTGGCGACCAGTTTAAAATTTGGTATTCTTGTGTTTGTCCGGAAGAGCACGAGGAGAAAAGCCTCGGCCACACGTCCCTCTTTCAAAGCCGAGGCTGACGTACAGTTCACGAGACAAAGAGACTGAGCTCGACAGAGTTAGGATACGGAATTCCACCAATGGTGAAACAGACTCCGGGAATGGGGGTGGGGGATGAATGGAAGTTTTAATCTAGTCCACCCATTGGGTAACTGACGGCTCTGGGAGTCGGAGTTGGCTCCGTACCCTGGACCTTTCTAATGAGGGTAAGAGAGTCACATCTCTGTCCCACTCTCAGACACTCCCGTCCAAGCGGCTGGGCTAAGATGCTGTGTGACCATTCCCAATGCTCACCGTTTCACCAGGCTTCCCAGCTCAGCGCAAAGGGGGTGGAATTCCAGCACAATAACAGGGACGTGCTTAGCTGCAGCCGCCTCCCTGGGCTGGGCCCACCTCCTCTGATATACATTCTTCACACAGGAAGATCCCAAGATAAGCGGTAGTGGGATTGTCGGCTGTGTCGTAGGTCTTCTTGAGGAACCTAATCACTATCCAGCAACCTCGAGTGGGCCCAAGTGTGTGAGAATGTGTGTGTGTGTGTGTGTGTGTATGTGTGTGTGCATGTGTCTGTATCTCTCTCTCTCTGTCTCAGGGGGTCTGTGGGGATTGAACAGATGAAGGGAGGGAGGCGGGCGGAGCTGGGGGGGAGGCAGGCGGAGAAGGAGGGAGAGAGTGACAGAGGGAGGGGAACTGGACAAGGAGGCAGTGAGATAGAGAGAGAGAGGGGACAAGGGGAGATAGAGACAATACGATGAGGAGCTCAGGTCTTTCAGTCTCTCCCTGAGCTAGTCTGTGAGGAATGGATTGTTCAGAGAGGGATACAGAGATGGAAGGGAGGAATGGGTGGTGATGGTGAGAGGTGTACGCAGCACCAATACTGGGCTCTGGACAGGGTGGACTTACTGCCCTGTGTCTCAGCCGCCTATCCCAACAACTGCCTGGGTGGCACTTCCCATTTCCACTGTTCCTGCGTGTGTGTAACAGCAGCCCAAGCAGGTGGAACACCGTGAGTGTGTGCGCATGTGTTTGAGAAATTTAGCCACAAGGGTTGATATTTTCCAGGTGGAAGTGGGTCCAGGTTCCCTCTCTCTGGGAGTGCAGGGGAAGCTGAGCCAATGGACTGCTGCAAATGGAAGATGGTTGCGTACAAAGGTCAGTGTTGACTTACAGAGCGGTGCAGACATCCACACCCCGCCCCACAGGGCACACTGACAAGCGTACAGCATTTCCCATCTTCGCTGGAAGTTTCTGTAACTCAAGGCATGTGACACGGTTTTAAACAGACACGGGGACCAACGTGAGACCGAGACACAGCAGAGGAGCAGCAGATTCAGCGCCTCTGCGTGTGCGTGCTGGCTTAGCAATAACAAAAGGGCAACTGCAAAAACTGGGAGGGGAAAATCTTCATCCTCAATGCCCAAGAACCAGCCAACGCTTGCCCGAGGCGCCTCACCAATCCGTAACGTGAGGTGCTGGAGAGGTTTGGAGGACCCAGAACCCACAGGAGAGAAATGGGAGAGGGGGAGATGGACAGACGGAGGAAGGAAAGGATCTCGAGCAGTCTAAGACAAAGGGACGAGGCCTGCCGGAGAAGAAGCTGCTTCAATCCCATTTCAAAAAAGAAAGAATCGTTACAACTTCAGATCCAGAGTCAGAGACGAGGGACAATCCCCTCGGATTCGGAACAGAAAAGACGTGGCAGGAAGGTTCGAATGCCACGGCGTGGGGCCAGACCGGGAGTTCAATACAGCAGCAGAACCTGGAGATGTCTTCCCACGGGGAGCGTCAGTCTGCGACGCCATTCTCTCTGCCTCGCTCACGCTGGGCTGTGCTGGCCAATCCCTCTACAAGGACCAGGGCAGCGCAAACTCGTATGATGGCAGCGGTGTGCAGTGCGTGGCATCAAAGTTCTTCATGTGTTTGTGTGCCTGGAACACAAGAGGCGAAGGGGCTGTGAACACGCAGACTTCCCAACCTTCACCTCCGAGACTCTGCCCCCCACCCCACCACCACTTCACCTGTTCAATCCTCACAGAACCCCCCCCAAGACCATCTCCCCTTCACCTGATCAATCCCCCACAGACCTCCCTGAGACCCCCCTTCACCTGATCAAACCCCCACAGACCTCCCCGAGACCCCCCTTCACCGGATCAATCCCCCACAGACCTCCCTGAGACCCCCCTTCACCTGATCAAACCCCCACAGACCTCCCTGAGACCCCCCTTCACCTGATCAAACCCCCACAGACCTCCCTGAGACTCCCCTTCACCTGATCAATCCCCCACAGACCTCCCTGAGACCCCCCTTCACCTGATCAATCCCCCACAGACCTCCCCGAGACCCCCCTTCACCTGATCAATCCCCCACAGACCTCCCTGAGACCCCCCTTCACCTGATCAATCCCCCACAGACCTCCCTGAGACCCCCCTTCACCTGATCAATCCCCCACAGACCTCCCTGAGACCCCCCTTCACCTGATCAATCCCCCACAGACCTCCCTGAGACCCCCCTTCACCTGATCAAACCCCCACAGACCTCCCTGAGACCCCCCCTTCACCTGATCAAACCCCCACAGACCTCCCTGAGACCCCCCTTCACCTGATCAATCCCCCACAGACCTCCCCGAGACCCCCCTTCACCTGATCAATCCCCCACAGACCTCCCTGAGACCCCCCTTCACCTGATCAAACCCCCACAGACCTCCCTGAGACCCCCCCTTCACCTGATCAAACCTCCACAGACCTCCCTGAGACCCCCCTTCACCTGATCAATCCCCCACAGACCTCCCTGAGACCCCCCTTCACCTGATCAAACCCCCACAGACCTCCCTGAGACCCCCCCCTTCACCTGTTCAATCCCCATAGACCCTCCCAAGACACAAGCATTTAGCTGTGCGCAGAAACTGGCTGCAAAATTAACTCGAATTAGAAGCAGGAGGCCATTTGGCCCATCGAATATGTTCTACCTTTCCATAGGTTCATCAGATATAGCAGCAGAATGAGGCCATTTAGCCCATCGAGTCTGCTCTGCCATTCGATCGTGGCTGATGTGCTTCTCACCCCCATTTTTCTGCCTTCTCCCCATAACTAATTAAAAATCTGTCAAACTCCTCCTCACATTTACTCACTGTCCCGGCATCACCCCCCCCCCCCACCCCCCCCTCACTCTGGGGCAGTGAATGCCACAGATTTTGCTTCCTAATACTTTCCCCTAATTGGGACTCCCCACTCCAGTGGAAACAAGCCCTGATCTATCCACCCAATCAAACCCTTTCACCATCTCGAACACGGTGGTCCGAGGACCCCTCTCGACACACAAACCGCGACAAGCAACCCTGCCGGGGTCTGGGATAATCACTCACCAGGAATATCGCCAGCTGCCTCCTCCCCTCGGCTGGCATGTCTTCCCCTGGTGGGAAAAAAGAAGCGAAACAAAAAAAGTGAGACCAGTGCAGAGTTAGAGAATCATCGAATCCCAGCAATGCAGAAGAGGCCGTCCAGCCCATCGAGTCTGCATCGATCACAGGCCCTATTCCCATAACTCCACACATTTACCTTGCTCATCCCCCAACAATAAGGGGTAATTGAGCACGGCCAATTCACCTAACCGCACATCTCTGCAGTGTGGGAGAGAGCTGGAGCACCCGGAGGAAACCCACACAGACACAGGGAGAATGTGCAACTCCACACAGACAGTGACCTAAGCCGGAATTGAACCCGGGTCCCTGGCGCTGTGAGGCAGCAGTGCTAACCCACTGTGTCACCAGGAATTGAACCCGGGTCCCTGGCGCTGTGAGGCAGCAGTGCTAACCCACTGTGTCACCGGGAATGGAACCCGGGTCCCTGGCGCTGTGAGGCAGCAGCGCTAACCCACTGTGTCACCGGGAATGGAACCCGGGTCCCTGGCGCTGTGAGGCAGCAGCGCTAACCCACTGTGTCACCGGGAATGGAACCCGGGTCCCTGGCGCTGTGAGGCAGCAGCGCTAACCCACTGTGTCACCGGGAATGGAACCCGGGTCCCTGGCGCTGTGAGGCAGCAGCGCTAACCCACTGTGTCACCGCGAATGGAACCCGGGTCCCTGGCGCTGTGAGGCAGCAGTGCTAACCCACTGTGTCACCGGGAATGGAACCCGGGTCCCTGGCGCTGTGAGGCAGCAGAGCTAACCCACTGTGTCACCGGGAATGGAACCCGGGTCCCTGGCACTGTGAGGCAGCAGTGCTAACCCACTGTGTCACCGGGAATGGAACCCGGGTCCCTGGCGCTGTGAGGCAGCAGTGCTAACCCACTGTGTCACCGGGAATGGAACCCGGGTCCCTGGCGCTGTGAGGCAGCAGTGCTAACCCACTGTGTCACCGGGAATGGAACCCGGGTCCCTGGCGCTGTGAGGCAGCAGTGCTAACCCACTGTGTCACCGGGAATGGAACCCGGGTCCCTGGCGCTGTGAGGCAGCAGTGCTAACCCACTGTGTCACCGGGAATGGAACCCGGGTCCCTGGCGCTGTGAGGCAGCAGCGCTAACCCACTGTGTCACCGGGAATGGAACCCGGGTCACTGGCGCTGTGAGGCAGCAGTGCTAACCCACTGTGTCACTAAGCTGCCCTACTGGTGAGGTATTGAATTTATGCAATGAGTGAACAGCAAGCGGGTACACAGAGTCACTGTGGATGCACAGAGCCACCGCCAATCACCCTCAAACCAGGTCCACACTGTGCGGGACCAGGCAGCTCAGCCCCTGTGACCCAGCTCTCTGTACACAGGTTCAGATTCCACACTCCCAGCTCAGCCCCTGTGACCCAGCTCTCTGTACACAGGTTCACCCAGATTCCACACTCCCAGCTCAGCCCCTGTGACCCAGCTCTCTGTACACAGGTTCACCCGATCAGTGTCCACCTGCCAACCCAACAGCAACCCTTCCCAATGGTAACAAATTGCTGCTCCCTTTGAGTTTTGGTGCTCTCACTTTTCTGACCTGATGAGTGCAGGATGGAAAGTTTCGACAGGCTGTCTCTTTTCCCAGTAACACTTTGACGGATGGTCTGCTGTTCGAATGCAGGACGGGAGCATACAAGGGGAGGCAGGTTGGGTACAAGGTAGGGCTGACAGCGCAAGACGGAACACCAGCCCAGGCTAGATGGGCTGAATTACCAGCTGTAGAGGCCGCACTCACCGACAGTCCAGGGGAACTCCCCGCCGTGCTCCGACTTGTAGGACTGCAGGACGGAGGTGCACCAGTCATCGTCCACCTCGTACCGGCTGTACAGAGCGGCTGCAGAGGAAAACAGGGGAAGCTGGATGAAGAGTGAAGCTGAACGTACCGGGGCTCCTGCACGCCCGGGACCCGGTGTCCCCCACCCCCACCCTCCTGCCCCCGCCCTCCGAGGAGCTCTGTCTTTATACACACCCACCAGCAGGCAAAGTGCCAGCAAAGCCCTTTCTCAAACAGCCAATGCTGTCCTGACAAGCCGATGCACGCACAGCAAGAGTCCACAAACAGCTCCAGGAAAATAGTGGTTCATCTGTTCTGGGGAGGTAGCGTCGATTCAGAACCAGCTGCTCTTCCCGGCGGGGACATCTGCGCCCCTCACTATTCCCACTTCTTGGGTATTCCTGATTCCGATCCCCTCTGCCAGTGTCTTCAGCTGCCGTCACCTCCCCAACCCTCCCGCCCCAGGGTCAGGAGTTCCCCTCCCTCTCCACTTCCTTGTTAAACCCCCTCTGAACGAGTCTTTGGCCTGAACAGCAGTGGCTCAGAGGAACATCGCACGTTGTAACGTCCCCCGGCGTGACGGGAACCGTGACATATTCGTGCGTTCAGAGGGCTGCATCAACGTGGGACTGGGGGCAGCGCAGCACCCCCTCCGCGTAGCACCGGGAACATGGGCAATGTAAAAGCAGCAGGAGGCCATTCAGCCCTTCCAGACTGCCTGAGAACCGCTGTAAATATCAGAGTTGTCCGTGTGAGTTGAACTTACTTTCCTGCAGTGGATTTGAGGCACTCAGCCATTCCCGAACAACTCGGACTCCTTCCTCTTCCATCACCTTGGGGTACCTGGCAGCAGCAATGTGACAGCTTTAAACTGCGACAGTGCATGGGGTAAATTCTCAACTATCAAATCATCAATCAGTATTACACCCTCATTACAGACATTATCACTCACTGATTCCCATTACACCCTCATTACAGACATCATCACTCACTGATTCCCATTACACTCTCATTACAGATTATCACTCACTGATCCCCATTACACCCTCATTACAGATTACTCACTGATCCCCATTACACCCTCATTACAGATTACTCACTGATCTCCATTACAGATTATCACTCACTGATTCCCATTACACCCTCATTACAGAGATTATCACTCACTGATTCCCATTACACCCTCATTACAGATTATCACTCACTGATCCCCATTACACCCTCATTACAGAGATTATCACTCACTGATTCCCATTACACCCTCATTACAGATTATCACTCACTGATCCCCATTACACCCTCATTACAGATTATCACTCACTGATCCCCATTACACCCTCATTACAGGCATTATCACTCACTGATTCCCATTGCACCCTCATTACAGATTATCACTCACTGATCCCCATTACACCCATATTACACAGATTATCACTCATTGATGTCCACTACACCCTCATTACACAGATTATCACTCACTGATCCCCATTACACCCTCATTACACAGATTATCAGCCACACTGAAATCGGGGATGTTGGGAATTTGGAAAGCAGGAATTGATGAAGACTCACGGATCAGGCCCTCATTACACTCTTGTTACACCTCACCAGCCCGACCCTCTGGGGACCTCCTGGCCCACAGGTGGCAGTGTCTACAAGCAGCGAACGGGCTGACTGACCAGCTCCCTCAGCGCATATTGACCCAGAGTGGAGGTGATTTAACACTGGACCCTGAGAACACACAGGGGTGGGGATGGAGACCTCCAGCTCAGGCCTCACATCTGGAGGTAGCAGCGTGTAACTGCGAGTACAGACCTGCAGCGGAGAGATCAGGGACCCGCGCTGTGCTCAGCTGAAGGCAGGGTTAGCAGCGAGGACGCACATCACCCACTCCAAACAGCCGATGCTGCCATCCTCAGGAGCTGGGAGCTTTAATATTCGTTTGTGCTCCTTCAGTGAGTGACATGGGCGGCATGGTGGTTAGCGCTGCTGCCTCACAGCGCCAGAGATCCGGGTTCCATTCCCGGTGACACAGTGGGTTAGCGCTGCTGTCTCACAGTGCCAGGGACCCGGGTTCCATTCCCGGTGACACAGTGGGTTAGCACTGCTGCCTCACAGTGCCAGGGACCCGGGTTCCATTCCCGGTGGCACAGTGGGTTAGCACTGCTGCCTCACAGTGCCAGGGACCCAGGTTCCATTCCCGGTGTCACAGTGGGTTAGCGCTGCTGCCTCACAGCGCCAGGGACCCGGGTTCCATTCCCGGTGACACAGTGGGTTAGCACTGCTGCCTCACAGCGCCAGGGACCCGGGTTCCATTCCCGGTGACACAGTGGGTTAGCACTGCTGCCTCACAGCGCCAGGGACCCGGGTTCCATTCCCGGTGACACAGTTTGCGTATTCTCCCTGTGTCTGTGTGGGTTTCCTCCGGGTGCTCCAGTTTCCTCCCACAGTCCAAAGATGTGCAGGTTAGGGTGGATTGGCCAAGCTAAACTGTCCCTTAGTGTCAGGGGGATTAGCAGGATAAGCGCATGCGGTTACGGGGATAGGATTTGGGTGTGATTGTGGTCAGTGCAGACTCGATGGGCTGAATGGCGTCCTTCTGTACTGTAGGGATTCTATGATCTATCAATCCAACTGCTAAATAAAATGGTGAATTGATGTTATTTAAATCCAGCCGGGATTTCCAGAGTAAAGTTCCCCTCCCTTTACCCTGAGATTGGTGCGAATGGGGATCCCCTTCCCACACGGTGCAATGGAGGCGAGGGACGGGTTTGAGGGGAAGGTCAGTGAGCACACGAGGGAGCAAGCAAGCTGGGAGTGAAAGGAGGAAGGGCAGGAGGAGGCCGGTATGGAACCGGTCTGCCGGCCTGGATTAGATGGGCCGACTGGCCTGTTTGTCTGATGTACGTTGTCCGTATTTACAGACGTCACAGGGGATCAGAGGGGAGCTGGCGAGGTGGACACAAAACTGGCTCGGTCAAAGAAGACAGAGGGTAGCAGTGGAAGGGTGCGTTTCTGAATGGAGGGCTGTGACAAGTGGCGTTCCTCAGGGATCAGTGCTGGGACCTTTACTGTTTGTAATATATATATAAATGATTTGGAGGAAAATATAACTGGTTTGATCAGTAAGTTTGTGGACGACACAAAGGTTGGTGGATTTGCGGATAGCGATAAGGACCATCAGAGGATACAGCAGGATATAGATCAGTTGGAGAGATGGCGAATGGAGATTAATCCGGACGAATGTGAGGTAATGCATTTTGGAAGGTCTAATACAGATAGGAAATATACAGTAAATGGCAGAACCCTTCAGAGTATTGATAGAGGGATCTGGGTGTACAGGTACACAGGTCACTGAAAGTGGAGGTGGAGAAGGTAGTGAAGAAGGCATACGGCATGCTCGCCTTCATCGGCCGGGGTACTGAGTTTAAAAATTGACAAGTCATGTTGACGTGTTATAGAACCTTAGTTAGGCTGCACTTGGAATACAGTGTTCAATTCTGGTCACCACACTACCAGAAGGATGTGGAGGCTTTGGAGAGGGTACAGGAAAGATTTACCAGGAGGTTGCCTGGTATGGAGGGCATTAGCTATGAGGAGAGGTTGGAGAAACTTGGTTTGTTCTCACTGGAACAATGGAGGTTGAGGGGAGACCTGATAGAAATCTACAGAATTATGAGAGGTACGGACAGAGTGGATAGTCAGAAGCTTTTTCCCCCAGGGTGGAAGAGTTAATTATAGGGGGCACAGGTTTAAGGTGCGAGGGGCAAGGTTTAAAGGAGATGTACAAGGCAGGTTTTTTACACAGAGTGTGATGGGCGCCTGGAACTCGCTGCCGGGGGAGGGAGTGGAAGTGGACACGACAGTGCTTTTAAGGGGAGTCTTGACAAATCCATGAATAGGATGGGAATAGAGGGGTATGGTCCCCGGAAGGGTAGGGGGTTTTAGTTAAGACGGGCAGTGTGGTCGGTGCAGGTTGGGCTACACTAATGAGCTTTTGTAGTTCCTTGCAGTCAGGAGCCCAGACCAAGCTGTGATACAACCAGGAGGAATGCTTTCTATGGAGCACCTGTAAAAATGAGCCATCCCATTGGTCTCTCCGGTGAAGTTCGCCTGTAACAGGCACACTGCGGGAATCAGCTGTTGCTGAGGAAGGGCCCAGGGTGCGACGGTTTCCCTGGTCAAACAGCCTGCCAACGTTTGCTAACCGCTGTGTAAGCAGCCAACAGTGAGTGGGGGGCAGTTGGGGGGTCAGTCAGGCACTGAGGGAGGGGGTAGGAAAAGGGCAAAAAAAGAAAGGTGGGTCAATGGCTCAGACAGGAAACGGCAGCGGGTCCCTTACCTGAACTGCAGGAATCTCAAGAGAAGATCATTGCCACGATTTGACATGATGTCTTCTGGAACGCTGAGGAGAAGGGCACAGAAAAGTAACAGCTGGTTAAGGTGCCAGGGTAGAGGCTGGTCACTGTCTTCTCCATTTACCATTTCTTCCCAGGGTTAGAAACTTCTGGCGGTTAGCACTGCTGTCTCACGGCGCCAGGGACCCGGGTTCCATTCCCGGTGACACAGTGGGTTAGCACTGCTCTCTCACAGTGCCAGGGACCCTGGTTCCATTCCCGGTGACACAGTGGGTTAGCACTGCTGCCTCACAGCGCCAGGGACCCGGGTTCCATTCCCGGTGACACAGTGGGTTAGCGCTGCTGCCTCACAGCGCCAGGGACCCTGGTTCCATTCCCGGTGACACAGTGGGTTAGCACTGCTGCCTCACAGCGCCAGGGACCCGGGTTCCATTCCCGGTGACACAGTGGGTTAGCGCTGCTGCCTCACAGTGCCAGGGACCCGGGTTCCATTCCCGGTGACACAGTGGGTTAGCACTGCTGTCTCACAGCGCCAGGGACCCGGGTTCCATTCCCGGTGACACAGTGGCACTGCTATCTCACAGCGGCACTGCTATCTCACAGCGTTAGGGACCGAGGTTCGATTCCCGGCTCAGGTCACTGTCTGTGCGGAGTTTGCACATTCTCCCCGTGTCGGCGTGGGTTTCCTCCGGCTGCTCCGGTTTCCTCCCACAGTCTAAAGATGTGCGGGTTAGGAAGACTGGCCTTGCTAAATTGTCCCTTGGTTTGCCGCTGGGAACCCGGCCTGGGTACGGAATGGTCTGTGCAGGTTTCACAGTGACAGCAGAGTGAGTTACAGGTCCTGCTCACTGTGTCTGTGGAGGTGCCTGGAACCCACACCGCACTAAAGCAGCCACACACACACACAGTCAGTTGGTGCTGTCTCGGGAACCAGCACCTATTCTGCCTCGCGAGGCCGGCACACCGAGATTCTCTTCATTTTCTGATTCCGAACTTCACCCTCGGGTTGAGGATCTCTCCCTCCCTCCCTCCCCCCCCATCTCCATCAGAGCAACTCCAGGCAGCGCAGTTCCTTGCTCACACCACCGGGTGTCAGCCAAGCGCTGGGAGCTGAATGTGACAGAATTCCTCAGCTGGGCGCGAGAGGCCATTCGGTCCACCCCGTCAATGCTAGCTCTTTGTCCAGTTAGCTCCAGTCCCCTGCACTTTTCCCCTGCCAATCTTACCCCTTCGAGTGATGCTGACGGGTGAGGTACAGGTCGACAGGGGGTGTGGGGCGGGTGAAGGAGATGGTGACGGGAAGGGGGTCCCTCACAGAGGCCCCAATCCGAGGGGGCGTTCCACTTACGTGGTGGTGATGATCTCATCCTTGGTCCGCCTGATCAGCACCACGGGTCCCTGATACCTGCCCAACGGAAAGTGAGAAGCTTCAGACAGCGACCCTTCGCAACTTAGACACAGACACAAAACCACGGCGCGTTCCGGGGCTGTGACCCAGCACGGTCCAGCTGTGGGACATCCCCGGGGCCCGGGAGGGGGTCTCCTGTTGTTCATCCCACCTCCGCTGCTGGGAAACCCCTGCGGGTGGAGGCGGCGGGAAATCCTGCCCATGAATAAAACCGGTTTGGCTACAACAAAAATCTAAAATTCTTGGAAATAATAACTCCGTCGCTCTCTCCACACACACACTGCCAGGCAGTAAATGTCCACACACCTACGTTTTAAGTGACCTTTATCTTGTCGCTGGGTCCCCTCTTTTAAGACTCTCCCACTCGAGAAAACATCTCACCATCTACCCTGTCAACCCCCCCCCCAAGGATCTTATATGTCTGAGTAAGGTCACCCCTCACTCCTCAGAACTCCGAGGAATACAGAGGCCAGGTTATTCAGTCTCTCTTGATCGGACAACCCGCTGATCCCAGGAATTAGTCTGGCGAATCTCCCTTTGGACTGCCTCCAGTGTTACTGTGACCTCTCCAAGGTACAGGGGCCCAAACTGGATGCACTATTCCAGCTGAGGCCTCACAGAGGCAGCCTGGACACAAGACAGTTACTTCGGACAACAGGCCGAATGCCGTGGAGAGTACACCAGGCTGGCGGTGGGGTTAGAGAGACGGGGGAGCCACCCACACTGACTCACTTGCACAGCTGGTCCGCGTTGTTAAGATTCAAGTAGTCCCGGACGGTGCGTGTGACAAGTCCCTCTGCCCAAGACACAAGGGACAGAAAGACAAAGTGTTAGATTTCTACAGACACCCCATAGAAAGCATTCTTCCTGGGTGTATCACAGCTCGGTCTGGGCTCCTGCTCTGCCCAAGACCGCAAGGAACTACAAAAGGGTGGTGAATGTAGCCCCTAATCCATCACACAAACCAGCCTCCCATCCATTGACTCTGTCTACACTTCCCGCTGCCTCGGGGAAAAGCAGCCGGTATAATTAAGGACCCCACGCACCCCGGACATTCTCTCTTCCACCTTCTTCCGTCGGGGAAAAAGATACAAAAGTCTGAGGTCCCGTACCGACCGACTCAAGAACAGCTTCTTCCCTGCTGCTGTCAGACTTTTGAATGGACCTACCTCGCATTAAGCTGATCTTTCTCTACACCCTCGCTGTGACTGTAACACTACATTCTGCATTCTCTCCTTTCCTTCTCTATAAATGTTCTGTCTGTACAGCGTGCGAGAAACAATATTATTCACTGTATCCCAATATGTGACAATAACAGATCAAATATTTAGCTGATCTTTCTCTGCACCCTCGCTATGACTGTAACACTACATTCTGCACTCTCTCCTTTCCTTCTCCTCTGTTTACTCTATGAACAGAACAATGCTGGAAAATCTCAGCAGTCTGACGGAGACAGAAGAGAGCCAAAGTTTCGAGTCTATATGACCCTTCATCAGCTCTGACAAAGCAGCTTTGACAAAGGGTCATCTGGACTCGAAACATCAGCTCCTTTCTGTCCTTACAGATGCTGCAAGACCTGCTGAGATTTTCCAGTGTTTCAGATTCCAGCATCCGCAGTAACTTGCTTTTTTCCAATATAGAAGGGTTCCATGTGTCTCCCTCACCGCCTTATCAGCCTGTCCTACTGCCTCTGCCTGTACCTCAATAATATAGATGGAAAGATGAGGGGGTGAGGTTATGTCCCTGCGACACTACCGAGGCCAAAAGGTCCATCTCGCTCCCGGTAATCACCCTGTCGCTCGTTACCAACCTCCCCCATCCCCGCCTTTCTGCCCATCTCCAGCTTCCTTTCCACCTCCCAATTCTTTCCTCTCCCCCTCCCTCTCCTAACAATTCCTAACTGGTCTGGTGCCGGGGCGGGGGAAACGTGAAGGGCAGGGGTGGTGGGGAGGGTGTTAAAGGTCACTTACTGAGGCTCTCTGGCATGACCTTCAGTGCCAGGGGGACAAGGTCATCGAAGGAAGCATCGAGGATGAGGGCACTGATCTCCGGGTAGGTCATCGTGGCCCAAGTAGCTGGAAAAGACAAAATCGGCAGGCAAGTTCAAAGATTGCTTGGCAGTTAACTGTCAGTCGCCATCAACTGGTGCACAGTAGCACAGTCCACAAACTTCAGGAGGGCTGGACCAACGTGTCGTTTCGCGTTTCCTTTCCTTTCCCGCTCTGCTCCAGACTTCATGCAGTAGTGAGCCGGGCGCGGGGGGTAGGGGAGGGCAGATTTCCCTATCCCTGGGCTCTAACCCATTGAGACATCTGAACACAGGGAAATCCTGAGAGGATGCGGACCCGACCTTGACAGAGAGAACCATAAACTACCCAGCAAGCTCCATTGTGAAGCAATCGAGATGGAGGATGAGACAGGAGGCGCAAACATTTCTACAGCCTCCCTCACAAACACGGTCCTCACGGTCAATGAACTGTGGTCAGCGCCAGCCTGGGGGTGAGGGGAGAAACGTAGGAGCCAATTTGCGCACAGGCAACTCCCACAAACGCCAATCTCTCTGAATCTTTTCCTTTCAGCTCATGCTGGCCTGAGGGATAAGCATCGCTGAGGCCTCTGGGGCTTTGCTTTTAAGATGGCAGCACGGTGGGTTAGCACTGCTGCCTCACAGCCCCAGGGACCCAGGTTCGATTCCTGGATTGAGTCACTGTCTCTGCAGGGTCTGCACATTCTCCTCGTGTCTGTGTGGGTTTCCTCCGGGCGCTCCAGTTTCCTCCCACAGTCTGAAGGACGTGCTGGTTAGGGTGCTAAATTCTCCCTCAGTGTAACCCAAACAGGTGCCAGAGAGTGGCAACTAGGGGATTTTCACAGTAACTTCACTACAGTGTTAATGTACGGCTCCTGTGACGCTAATACATAAACAGAAAATAAACTAAACCAGGGGCCCCCCCCAGCACATCCCCACGGGGTCCATGGGGCTCTGTCAGAGACAAGACGGAGGGAGATGGGGTCAGGGGTCAGGGATGACAGAAGCAGGCTGTACCTGTGAAGCCACCAATGGACCAAGCGTAGATGATGATGTCCTCGACTGGGAAGTTAAGGTGATAGATGGCGTACTGCATCACCACATCCATGGCGTTGGCCTCATTTTGAGGGAATGGAACACCCTGCGGACGCAAGCACACATACACTCACATAGGGGTCAATAGCAAGATGGCCATTTGAATAAAACCGAAAACTGCAAATGTCGCAAGAAACATTGTGTCTAAGCTTTTTGTCGTTCACTCTACAGCACAGGCTGCAAGAATACCAATGCAACGGCAAATCGGCTAGCGAGTTCAAACGAAGCTTGGCAATTAACTATCAGTTACTGTCAACTGGTGCATTCCAGCAGCCTGCAAGAAGGCTAACGCAAGGGCAAATTGGCTGGCAAGTTCAAACAAAGCCTAGCAGTTTTCTGTCAGTCACTATCAACTGGTACATTCTAGCACAGTCCGCAAGAACACCAACACAAGGGTAAATCGCAGGGCAAGCGAAAAAACATTTGGCGGTTAACTGTCAGTAGCTGTCAACTGGTATATTCCAGTACAGTCCGCAAGATCACCAACGAAAGGGCAAATTGGCTAGCAAGTTCAAATGAAGCTTGGCAGTTAACTGTCAATTGCCATGAACTGGTGCATTCTAGCTTAAGTCCGCAAGAGCCCAGTGTAAAGGAAAATCAATGGCAAGTTCAAATATTTGACAGTTAACTGTCAGTCGGCATCAACTGGTGCATTCTCCATGGCAACACCTCCACCAATCACAATTTTCTCTTGCATCAATATCACTCTGTCCAGATGAGTGCAAGATAAAAAGCTTTGACAGAATGTCTCCCCTTTTTCAGCAGTGACAACAAAAAGAAACTCAAGACTTAAAAAGATCAATTCAGACGCAAACTGTTGGTTATTCTAAGAAACAGCTCCGTCGTTACACATCACTGCTTGGATGTCACCCCCACTCCCAGCCCCTCTGGGACTGGGTGGGACAGTGGGTCAGACAGTGTCCTTCCCCCCCCTCTGGGACTGGGTGGGACAGTGGGTCAGACACTGTCCTTTCCCCCACTCTGGGACTGGGTGGGACAGTGGGTCAGACACTGTCCTTTCCCCCCCCTCTGGGACTGGGTGGGACAGTGGGTCAGACACTGTCCTTTCCCCCTCTGGTTGGGGATTAATATGTTACAGGAATGGGCGCCCCGTACCAGCCCAGTCCCGGGTGCCCCGTACCAGCCCTGTATACCAAGCAGCCTCAGTCTGGTGCAGTGTGACCGGGGCCACAGGAGCTGGAGGTGTTTGAAAAACCCCAGCACTGATTCCCTGCTAATCAACCCCAATCCCCACCCCCCCCCGTCCACTCACCGTGCTTCCTGCAAAACCAGGATGGTTCCACCCGAGTACGGAATATCCGGCTGCGAGGAAAACAGGAACAGGGAGGTGGTGTTAACTGAGGAAAAACAGAAAGACGGAGGACAGGAGCAGGATGAGGCCATTCAGCCCTTCGAGCCTGTTCCGTCATTCATTACGATCATGGCTGATGGTCCAACTCAATAGCCTAATCCTGCTTTCTCCCCATAACCTTTGATCCCGTTCGCCCCCAAGTGCGATATCCAGCCGCCTCTTCAATACATCCAATGTTTCGGCATCAACTCCTTCCCGTGGGAATGAATTCCACCGGCTCACTGGGTGAAGAAATGTCTCCTCACCTCCACCCTGAATGGTCTACCCTGAATCGTCAGACTGTGACCCCCTGGTTCCGGACTCCCCCTCACTCTCGGGAACATCCCCCCTGTATCTACCCTGTCTAATCCGCATGGAATCCTTCAAGCACAGTAGGAGGCCATTCGACCCACTGCGTCTGTTCTGTCTCATTGACATCACTAGGTTTTTCCTCCCACTCCCTCACTACACCCTCTCCTTTGACACAATTTTATTTTCCTTTTCAATTATACAACTTTTACAGATGCCCCATAGAAAGCATTCTTTCAGGTTGTATCACAGCTCGGTCTGGGCTCCTGCTCTGCCCAAGACCGCAAGGAACTACAAAAGATCATGAATGTAGCCCAATCCATCACACAAACCAGCCTCCCATCCACTGACTCAGGATCATTTCATAGCAACACTGCAGCAGGCCATTCAGTCCATCATATCCATGCTGGCAGGTCCCACAGAAACTTATAAAATTCTAACAGGGTTAGACAGGGTAGATTCAGAAAGAATGTTCCCCATGGTGGGGGCATCCAGAACTAGGGGATCAGAGTTTGAGGATAAGGGGTTTTAGAACTGAGCTGAGGAGAAATTTCTTCACCCAGAGGGTGGGGAATGTGTGGAATTCACTCCCACAGAAAGTAGCTGAGGCCAAAACATTGTGTGATTTCAGGAAGAAATTAGATATAGATCTTGGGGCTAAAGGGATCGAGGGGGAAGGGGGGGGGAGATCAGGATACTGAATTTGATGATCAGCCAGGATCAAAATGAATGCTGGAGCAGGCTCAAAGGGCCAACTGGCCTCATCCTCCTCCTGCTTCTAGTTTCTAAACCCAGTTTAATTAGTTCTGCCTCCTTTCCATGGTTCCCTAAAAATCTATCGCCTTCAAGCATTCATGCAATTCAATTTTAATAAATATTTACCAATTCCCGGGATGTGGGTGTCGCTGGGCCAGGCCAGCGTTTGTTACCCATTCCCAACTGCCCCGAGAACCAACTCTCTCTGTCCCTCTCCCTCCGTCCCTCTCCCTCTGTCCCTCTCCCTCCGTCCCTCCCATTTCCGGAGAGTGGTTAAGAATCGGACACATTGCTGTCTGAATCTGGGGTCACGTGTAGGCCGGACCCGAGATTCCATCGGAGGGATGGGACATTTAGTTAAGTCTCCGCTCCCCCCCCCCCCCCACCGCCCTTGGGGGTGGGGCGGGAGGGGTGGAGTTACAAGACCCCCCCACAGCAGGTACAGCAGTGAGAGGCCTGGAGCTCCTCTCAACTCAGCCCCGACATCGCGCTATTCTGCGCATTCAGCAGGATTTTGCAAACCGCCCGCGCTGCTGTTTTCTTGTGGGGGTTGGCGGGGGGGGGGGGTGGTGAGGGGTACGTTCCTTTCGAAAGCACGTAATACCTTCCAGTGGGGTGCTGACACATCCAACCTCATAGAATCCTGCATTTCCCTCGCAACAGATCACCTGCCACAACAGAGAACATGTCAGGTTAGCTCTGAATGAAACGCACTCTAACACCCAGTGGTGCCTGTTATTGTAGCTTGAGGCGGGAAGGGAGGGGAGGGAGAGGAGGTGTTTCCACAGCCGCTACTCATCTTCCCCCTCCAAATGATTCCCACTTAAGGAGCCTTGGTGAGTCGCTGCGGGGCATCTTGTAGATGGTACACCCGGCTGTCACTGTGCGTGGGTGGTGGAGGGAGTGAGTGAGTGAGTGTTTGTGGAGTGGGTGGCGATCCAGCGGGGCTGCTTTGTCCTGGATGGTGTCGAGCTTCTCGAGTGTTGTTGGGAGCTGCACCCGTCCAGGGCAAGTGGGGAGTATTCCGTCACGCTCCTGACTTGTGGAAGGTTCAGAGTGGTTTCAGGTGCCACACATCTTAACGCTCGATTTCACCGCTGGGTATCAGCCCCGGGGTTCAGCACGTTCTGCCCCCCTCTCAGTCAGACAGTGGTGCACACCCTTCACTCTGGTTTCTCCATCTGGAGGAGCACGGACAAATTAGTCTCAGCACGCAGACCCTTTAATATGTGGGCTGCTCAGTTAGACACACGCTGTCATCAGTTACGGGGACAGGCGTCCGTGCAGACCCCACTTGGGGGCTTCTGGGTGGCTACGAGGTGGCACAATGCAGAGGGAGAATTGGTCACGGGTTGGAGCTCACACTCCAGGTAAATGCCCACTGCTGGTTACCAGTCAGCAGACCGGAACCAAGAGCTGCCAGATTGAGCTGCACCGTGCCTCACGTTTGACAGACAGGATTCCAGCGGATCCCCCTGAACACAGACCCACCCCTCCCCGATCCCGCGTTACCAGTTAAAATCACCCCCCCCCCCCGCGAGTCCCCCACCCCCCCCGGAACGAGGTGAAGACGATCCTCCCCCTCCACCAACTGGTGCCTCACCAGTTTCTTCCCGCGCTCGGTGTCCGCTGGTCTCCGGTCGATGAACACTGTGTCAATCTGGTTCCCGTCGCACGCGATCAGCTTGGCCCGCTTGCCCAGGTACTGAGAACAACAAGAAGGAGCAAGGTGAGGGCGGGGGCGATGTGGGTCATTCACCACCTTTATCAGGACACTGATCGAGAGGGAGCCACCGTCACTGTGTACAGGGTCGTACACTTCACTGCGCTCACCGGACTGCAGAGAGAAACAGGATCTGTTTCTATACAGCTCAGCCCCAGGACGTCCCAGAGCGGTTACACAGCCTCTGGAGGAGAAACCGACTGCAGCAAGGCCAGGAAATTTAGAGCCAATTTGTGCACTGCAAGATCCCACAAACAAAAATCAGATAATGCCCGAGTATTTAAAATATATCACGGAATATTACAGTGTAGAAGAGGCCCTTCGGCCCATCGAGTCTGCACCAACATGTGAAAGGCCCTGACCTGCCCACCTAATCCCACCAGCCAGCACTTGGCCCACAGCCCTGAATGTTACGATGTGCCAAGTGCTCACCCAGGTATTTTTTAAAGGATGTGAGGCATCACCAGGTATTTGTTAAAGGATGTGAGGCATCCCACCCCCACCACCCTCCCAGGCAGCGCACTCCAGACCCTCACCACCCTCTGGGTAAAAACGCTTCTCCTCAAATCCCCCACCCCTCGCTTTTAACTTGTGTCCCCTTGTAACTGACCGTTCAGCTAAGGGGAATGGCTGTTCCCTATCCCACCCTGTCCAAGCCCTTCATAATCCTGCCCACCTCGATCAGGTCCCCCCTCAGCCTTCTCTGCTCCAGAGAAAACAACCCCAGCCTACCCAACCTCTCGTCATCATTTAAACCCTCCATCCCAGGCAGCATCCTGGCCAATCTCCTCTGCACCCCCTCCACAGCACTCACATCCTTCCGATAACGTGGAGACCAGAACTGCACACAGTGCTCCAGCTGCGGCCTCACCACAGTTCGATATAACTCCATCCTGATCTCTCTGCTTCTAGTTTCTTTGAGTTTTCCAGCTTTTTCTGGTTTTTTTTAATGACTGAATAGGGAGCCTTGTCCTAGATTATCAGCTCGACTCTCTGGAATGGGAACTTGAATCCATGGCCTGCTGGAAGGAGGGAAGTGCTAGCTACTCCGGTTGTCTGGAAAACCAGCCCAGAAACACAAGCACCATCCGACTCGGCTCTTCCCAGGGCAGTATCCAGACCGATGGATCTTACCTCTTCCATCAGACGTGCTTGCCCTTGCAGTAACATGGGCATGATGGCTTTCTGTAGCAGAGACACCGAGCCAGGGTACAGCATCCGTCGACCAAAAGTGTTGGCCATCAGGTAACTGCAAAACCAACAGGTAGCCCGTTAATGGGATGTTAGTGTGACGATACTGTGCCTTAAAGAAATGTATTTTAATCAGATTTTTTCAAGCAGCCGCTATCATTTTATCGGTGCCTTGCTGTCTGTAACCAGTGTCCTCTAATTGTTACTGAAGCAATATAATGGACATCTTGCTGATTTTAATCTGAACTAATGTAGTGTTCT
Source organism: Carcharhinus amblyrhynchos (assembly GCF_965287045.1). Taxonomy (NCBI): domain Eukaryota; kingdom Metazoa; phylum Chordata; class Chondrichthyes; order Carcharhiniformes; family Carcharhinidae; genus Carcharhinus; species Carcharhinus amblyrhynchos. The sequence goes on from NW_027649786.1 coordinate 3,459,384, forward strand.
GGGGTTAAATGATCTTTTGGGGATTGCTGAGTGGAGCTTGGTTCCTGGATGATTGACAGGTCAGGTGATATGCCCAGGGACATATTTTTCCACGGAGAGGTCCAAGGATTTTGTTTCATTTTCTCAGCTGCTGCCAGAAGCAGGTGGAAGAAGGCAGTGCTTCTCTCTCCAGAGGTGTATTGAACGTTCCAGGATTAGAAAGCCTCAAAGTTTTAATCCAACGTTAAAGGGACCGATTCACAGCAGGAGTTAAAAAAACCATACACCCAGCATCACGTGAACATACTTGCTTTTCAAGCCAAATCTAGAAAGGGATGTATGTCTATGGGATGGTGTTTGACTTGGAACATCAGAGATAGCTAGCTGTTAAGGTTTATACTGTGTTATGATTAAATCTTGCAAGTTATGCTAATTTCTTTTTATTACAATTTTTTTCTTAAATAAACTTTGTTTGTTAAAAGCTCCCAAGTGGTGTTTGAGAAAAGCTCCCTAGTGGGTCACTTGTATCAAACCTGGAGTGAAAACACCTTCTGCTCACTCATGGCAAATTCAAATGTGGAAATTTGGGACGAGGCTACCTTCGTAAAACACTTTGGAGTTTCTGGCCAGGGCAATAACATTCATGGAGTGATGGTAAAAAACCTGCTCTGAGCTGACAGACAGAGCATCGACCTATCCAATTAGAACAGAAAATGGAGAGTGGTAAAAGTACAAAACAAAATGCAACACAGGGGCACACACAAACAATGGCCCAGTGGATAAATGCCACACCAAGGGCAAGGCTTTTAATTTTCTTTCAATTTCCTGGTGCACAGATCAGGTAGATAGTCAATATCTCTTCCCAAAGGTAGGGTAGTCTAAAACTAGAGGGCGTAGGTTTAAGGTGAGAGGAGAGAGATACAAAAGTGTCCAGAGGGGCAATTTTTTCACACAGAGGGTGGTGAGTGTCTGGAACAAGCTGCCAGAGGTAGTAGTAGAGGCGGGTACAATTTTGTCTTTTAAAAAGCTTTCAGACATTTACAAGGAGCTGAGTTAAAAGGAAGACAATTTATGTTCAGAGGGCAGTACAGGTCCCGAGCACTGCTGAACAAAGGGATAAGACTCTTGAAGCTACCAGAGTCCACCTGCCAACCAATCGGCCCTCTCTTCTCATGGAGTATTCTTCCGTTTACTGTCAATGTGCTGCGAATCTGTCCTGCTGAGTGCAAGATGGAAAACTTTGACAACGTGCCTCTCTTTTTCAGCAAGGTTTGCTGCGCAGTGACGGCCGTACCTGACAACGCGGCAAGGGAATCTCAGGATTAGTCCGACAAAGCTGTCCGTTGTGCCTTTGTACTTGTGTTCCGGTTTCAGCAGAGGAACCCCGACCTTGGTCACCTTCGTCAACCGATGGTCTTTCCTGGAAGAAAGGGAGGGATGAGCTGGCACCCAAACACAATGGCCGGCAGGTTGGTGAGCGGGCATGAGGAGGAGGAGGAGGAGGGGAGGAGGTGGCCATTCAGCCCTTTTGGGACTGTCCCACTACTCAGGGAGTTTATGGCTGATCTGTACCTCATCTCCAATTCGCTTACCTTCAAAAGTCTTTGATGTTTTTCGGTTGGGGCACACACTCAGAATTGTACTCAACCACAATCTGTAGCCTGACACATTCCCCCCTCCCCACTCCACCAGCACCAGATTGTAGGACAGAATGCCAGGGAAGATATAGATACAAAAAAATGAGGTGCTTGTCTGGTGAGGAGTTTTAAAAATGAATTAGTGTCACAAGTAGGTTTACAGTAACACCAGAAACTGAACTGGGACCCAGACACAGTGGCTACCAGAGGCTGAGAATCCTGTGGAGAGTAACTCACCTCCTGATTCCCTGTCCAAGACAGAAATCAGGAGTGTGATGGAATACTCCCCTGGATGGGTGCAGCTCCAACAACACTCGAGAAGCTCGACACCATCCAGGACAAAGCAGCCCCGTTTGATTGCTACCCCATCCACAAACACTCACTCCCTCCACCACCGACACACAGTGACAGCCGTGTGTACCATCTACAAGATACACTGCAGTGACTCACCAAGGTTCCTCAGGCAGCACCTTCCAAACCCACCTTCCCCAGCACCTAGGTTAAGGGCAGGTGGAAACAGAATCACCCGTAAGCTCCTCTCTAAATCACTCATGTGACGTTAGCGTAACTTAAAGAAGTGTATTTTTTTAATCCTGATCTCTGCAGCTCTCACAGTCAGTGTGCCTCATGCTCACAGCCTTAGATAATGTCAATGTTGGGAGGAAGGGAAAAAAAACTGGGCAGCTCAGGTGACAGGAGTTCATTTTCAGTTTCAGTTTTAAAAGGGACAGCAAGCGAGAGAAGTGTTTTCCCTTTCTCCCTGTTGTTTTGAAAATTCTTTGGGTTAGCTGAAAACAAGGTCTTGTTTTCCAGAAGGGTGAAAACCTGCTATCGTTGGGCCAGAGTCTCTCCGGTGCTTTGGGAAGCTGTCTTGTCTTCAAACTGTTTGGAGTGAGTCCAGGGAATTGCAGACTTCAACCAGAGGACTCAAATTCCCTTATCACGTGAGCAGTAGTTAACTTTGCCATATTGAACCTGTTTAAAGGGTTGGTTTGATTGGGACAGATTCAATATCTTTGTTAAGGGTTATACATTATTGTGGCTGCTTTGATTCTTATTCAGAACTGATAAAGGTTTTTGCTAATTTTCTTACTATACATGTTAACTATACTCTTAAATAAACTTTGTTTGGTAAAAGCTCCCTAGTGGCTCTTTAGAATCACAGCTGAAATGAAGCCGGTCAGGCTGATCCTAGCCAAATTCAAGAGGCAAAACTTTGGAGTTTTTGACCTGAATCATAACACTCACCATCCTATCTTGGAACTCCAGCACTGCTGTCTCTCAATGTCGCGCTGGATCAGAGTCTGGACCGTCCTCCCTCAGCCCCGGACCAACACCAGATGGGACTGCAGTTCGAGAAGCCGGTTCACTAGGGGTGGGCAATGAGCGCTGGGCATGCCAGCCGTGTTCACATCCCACGAAAACAAAAAGATCCCAATGCTACTCATGGGGTCTGACTGTGCACAAACTGTCATTGCTGGCTTTGGCATTGGGAACCGCGCAATGCAGAAGCGCGAGTTCGGGCTCACACTTACTGGCTGCTGACCTCGTCCCATACAAAGTCTTTCGGCCAATGGGTAAAGTCGAAGCTGTACGCTGCCAATTTCTTCTGCAGAGACACAAAACAGAACAGGGAACCCTCCTGTCACTGGGAACGGTGTCTGGACACAAAACGCAAATCATTTTCAAAAAGGCAGGAGTGTCCAGGACGTAATTGAATTAAGCAACACTAGGGTCATAGAGGTTTACAGCACGGAAACAGGCCCTTCGGCCCAACATAAAACCCGTAAGCCAGTCCCAGTTGTCCACATTTGGCCCATATCCCTCTATACCCATCTTATCCACATAACTGTCTAAATGCTTTTTAAAAGACAAAATTGAACCTGCCTCTACGACTGCCTCTGGCATCTTGTTCCAGACACTCACCACCCTCTGTGTGGAAACACTGCCCCTCTGGACCCCCGGGTTCGAACCCCATCGCAGCAGATGGTGAAATTTGAATTCAATAAAAATCTGGAATTAAGAATCTACTGATGACCATGAAACCATCATCGATTGTTGGAAAAACCCATCTGAATCACTAACGTCCTTCAGGGAAGGAAATCTGCCTTCGTTACCCAGTCTGGCCTACAATGTGACTCCAGAGTCACAGCAATGTGGCTGACTCTCAACTACCCTCCATGGGCAACGAGGGATGGGCAATAAATGCTGGCCAGACAGCGACGCCCATGTCCCAGGGATGAATTTAAAAAATGCCCTCGCTGTCCTACCTTGTTTTCCGCTGTGTTGTTTCTCTTGGTTTCCTCTAAGATGTTGATAAACTGCACGTACTCAGGATTGCTCCATCGTCCCACACCTGGTCACAGGAAGAAAATCAAGACAAAGGAGTATTTAATGAATGGCAGGACACTGGGAAGCCCAGAGGGATCTGCGGGTACTCATTCACAGCTCCATGAAGGTGGTAGAGCAGGTGAACGGGATAGTTAAGAAGGCAAGTGGGACACTTGTTTTTAATCAGTCGTGGCACAGAGCGCAAGAGCAGGGAGGCGATGCTGGAGTTGTACAGAGCGAGGGTGAGGCCACAGCGGGAGAACTGTGTGCAGTTCTGGTCACCTCACTATAGGATGTGAACACATGAGAAGGGGTAATAGAGGAGATTCACCAGGATGTTGCCTGGAACACAGCATTCGAGCTACAAGAGACTGGATAGGCTTGGATTGTTTTCTTTAGTAAGAAGTCTCACAACACCAGGTTAAAGTTTACTTGATAGTAAACCTGGTGTTGTGAGACTCCTTACTGTGTTTACACCAGTCCAACGCAGGCATCTCCACATCCTGTTTTCTTTAGAGTAGAGAAGGCTGAGGGGAGATATGACTGAGATGTGTAAGGTTAGCAGCACGGTGGCACAGTGGTTAGCACTGCTGCCTCACAGCGACAAGGGCCTGGGTTCAATTCCAGCCTCGGGTCAGTGTCTGCGTGGCGTTTGTACTTTCTCCCCATGTCTGCGTGGGTTTCCTCTGGGTGCTCCGGCTTCCTCCTACAGTCTGAAGATGTGCGGGTTAGGTAGATTGGCCATACTAAATTAACCTTGGTGCCAGGGGGATTAGCAGGGTAAATATGTGGAGTTACAGGAGGCCTGGGTGGGATTGTGCTGGGCGCAGACGTGATGGACATGTGCCTCACTGTAAGGATTCTGTGATTTTGGATAGGCTTGGATTGTTCTCTTTAGAACAGAGAGAAGGTTAAGTGTGTGGGGGGGGGGGGGGGGGGGGGTGCATGATAGAGGTGTGTAGGATTATAAAGGGGGATGGACAGAGTAGGGGCAGTTGGTTGAGGGGGCAATCACAAGGAAGCACAGTTTTTGGGTGAGGGACAGGCAATTCAGACAGGATTTGAGAAAAAGCTTTCTCAGTTGGAGGGTGGTGGGAATCTGGATTGCACGGCCTGGGAAATGGAGGCTGGAAACCTTTAAAAAATATTTAGATGGACACTTGAAATATCAAAACGTTGGAGGATATGGGACAAGCACAGGAAAATGGGATTAGTGTGCCTTAGTGGTAGATATTATTGGTGCAGGGCCAAAGGGCCTTCTCTGCGCTGTGCAACTCTCTGACTCTGTAACAGTTAAAACAATAACTTGCAAATTGTGCGGAGGGTGTGGAGAGTCTACAGAAGGATCTAGATAGGCTGGGCGAATGGGCCAGGAACTGGCAAATGGAATTTAATGTTGGCAAACGTGAGGTGGTCCACTTTGGTAGGAATAATGGTAGGAAGGATTATTACTTACGGGGCGAAAAACTGCAGCAGGCGACGGTGCAGAGGGACCTCGGGGTCCTTGTGCATGAGTCGCAAAAACCCAGCTTGCAGGTGCAGCGGGTGGTCAGGAAGGCGAATGGGATGCTGGCCTTCATAGCGAGGGGGATTGAATATAAAAGTAGGGAGGTCTTGCTGCAGCTGTATAGGGCATTGGTGAGGCCGCAGCTGGAGTACTGTGTGCAGTTTTGGGCGTCGTACTTCCGCAAGGATATTTTGGCCTTGGAGGGAGTGCAGAGGAGGTTTACTAGGCTGATGCCGGAGTTGAGGGGGTTGAGCTATGAGGAGAGGCTGAATAAACTAGGCTTGTACTCGTTAGAGTTTAGAAGAATGAGGGGAGATCTCACTGAGACGTATAAGATGATGAATGGGATGGATAGGATCGAGGTGGAGAGACTCTTCCTGCTCAGAAAGGATAGTAGGACTAGGGGGCACAGAATCAAGATAAAGGAGGGGCGGTTTAGAACGGAGTTGAGGAGGAACTTCTTCACTCAAAGGGTGGTGAATCTCTGGAATTCTCTGCCCGTTGAAGTGGTGGAGGCTACCTCGCTAAATATTTTTAAGACGCGGGTTGATGGGTTTTTGATAAGAGAGGGGATTAAGGGTTATGGGGAGAGGGCGGGAATGTGGAACTGAGCCACGACAGATCAGCCATGATCTTATTGAATGGCGGGGCAGGCTCGAAGGGCTAGATGGCCTACTCCTGCTCCTATTTCTTATGTTCTTATGTTATGTTCTTATTTCTGAGGCCCATTTAACATGACAAGGAAACATTAATCAAACAAGTCCCGGGAGGAGATCTTGGCAGGGGGTGGCCTAATGCTTGGTCAAACAGGTAGGTTCTTGTTTAAAGTGTGGAGCACCTTTAGGCATGAGAGACTTTTGGGGGGGAATACCCAGAGCTGAGGGCCAGGAGAGCTGCACAAATGGGCAACCGATGGCGGGGGCGATCAAAATTCGAGGAAGGGCAGAAATGAAATATTGAAGAGGTAGCAGAAGGTAGTGAGGGCTGGAGGAGATCACTCAGCTCGGGGCAGGGAAAAGGGATCAGAATCAAGAACCTTAGCATCGAGGCATTGCCCAGAATGGGAGTCCTTTGCGCACGAGTTTCTCCCCATCCTTCTTCCATTGTATTTCTCTCTGATGATGAAACAGGAGCTGGGAGGGATAGCACAGAGACAATGGGCCGAATGGCCTACCCTCATGCACTGCGGTCTTGTGGTTCTTGGTTCAAATGTGGCAGGTGAGTGGGGCAATGGGGGCCTCGCTGCTTTTGGGATTTAGTGAGCCAGAGACTACAGGAGAAAAGCAGAGACTGAGACAGGAATCCCACCATGGGAGGAGGATGGTGCGAGGTTAGGCCTGAGCTCTCATACCTCTGAGACAGGCCACACCAGTCAGGATCAGCAGCAGCACACTCGCGTAGGAAGCAGCGGGAATCATCTTGGACAGAACAATGTAACCTGAACAAGCAAGAGAAAAGGCATCACACTGGCTGACACAGCCACCTGGTTAGTACCCGCTCCCTCTGCGACACCCCACCATCACTCCCAAACCACCCCCCCCATCTCCTTCCCACTTCCTACACGATGGCAGAAGGTGTAACCCTTTATCTCCTCCCTCCTCACGGCCCAAACACTCCTTTCAGGTTAAGCAGTGTCTCACCTGACCCTCCTCCTGTCTGGTCGACTGTACCCGCTGCTCCCAATGCAGTCTCCTCCACACCGGGGAGACTAAACACAGACCGGGTGGGACTGCTTTGCTGAACACCTTCGCTCAGTCCTCATTTGTGACCCCCCCCACCCCACTCCCACCCGCTGACCTTCCTGTCAATGGCTATTCTAACTCAGCCCCTTGCTCCCGTACCCACATGTCCATCCTTGATCTGTTGCAATGTTCCAGTAAAGGACAACACAAACTGGTGGATTAGCATTGCATCTTCTGAGTAGGTGCGGTGCAGTTCTCAGCATTCAACATTGAGTTCAACAAGTTTACACTGTGACCTTTCCCCTTCACCTTAACTCCCTTATCTTTCCATATCCCACAGATTGACTTTGTCTCAGTGCAAAAACCTTACCACAGCCAATCCCCCTAACCCGCCTATCTTCGGACACTAAGGGACAATTTAACATGGCCAATTCCCCAACCAACACATCTTTGGACACTAAGGGACAATTTAACATGGCCAATCCCCCAACCAACACATCTTTGGACGGTGGGAGGAAACTGGAGCACCCGGAGGAAACCCACACAGACACGGGGAGAACGTGCAAACTCCACACGGACAGTGACCCAAGCCGGGAATGGAACCCGGGTCCCTGGCGCTGTGAGGCAGCAGTGCTAACCCACTGTGTCACCGGGAATGGAACCCGGGTCCCTGGCGCTGTGAGGCAGCAGTGCTAACCCACTGTGTCACTGGGAATGGAACCCGGGTCCCTGGCGCCGTGAGACAGCAGCGCTAACCCACTGTGTCACCGGGAATGGAACCCGGGTCCCTGGCGCTGTGAGGCAGCAGTGCTAACCCACTGTGTCACCGGGAATGGAACCCGGGTCCCTGGCGCTGTGAGGCAGCAGCGCTAACCCACTGTGTCACCGGGAATGGAACCCGGGTCCCTGGTGCTGTGAGGCAGCAGTGCTAACCCACTGTGTCACCGGGAGTGGAACCCGGGTCCCTGGCGCTGTGAGGCAGCAGTGCTAACCCACTGTGTCACCCGAAATAAATGGTCCCATTGTCATCCCTTACTTCCAGATTGAAGTTTTACCATTTCCCATGGTGGGATTTGAACTCTGGGCCTGTGGATGTTTAGTCCAGGCAAAGAACCACTGGGCCACCACCGCCCCCTAGTGCTGAGTGATCGGATTGGTCTGTCTTGTAAATACCTTGATTGGCCTGATTTTCCGGACTGGTCTGCAATAGGTGGGCTTCCCCATCATTCGTACATGAGTCCATCACACAAACCAGCCTCCCATCCATTGACTCTGTCTACACTTGCCGCCGCCTCGGGGAAAAGCAGCCGGTATAATTAAGGACCCCACACACCCCGGACATTCTCTCTTCCACCTTCTTCCATCGGGAAAAAGATACAAAAGTCTGAGGTCCCGTACCAACCGACTCAAGAACAGCTTCTTCCCTGCTGCTGTCAGACTTTTGAATGGACCTACCTCGCATTAAGCTGATCTTTCTCTACACCCCGTTATACTAATACATGTGGCAATAATAAATCAAATCATCAGGAGGGGCCAGAATTGGAAAGGGATTGCAGAGCATGGGCAAGGCGGGCTGAACAATGGCAGGAAAATCGGCATCGATTTATTTAAGAACCGCTGGACAAGTGTTTTCCCCAAAGGCCTGCCAGCTGGGCCATTCCCTCGGTACCAGCTCAGGCTGGGAGGACAAGCCTATATTAAAACATGCCAGAACACGCAGTTACATCTCTTACCTTTCCTGTAGCAATAAAGCAGCAGTAACGGGGATGTGTAGTAAGACAGGGACCATAGCACGTACGCCTGCAGGAAATCAGACACAAATGAGCCTATACGGGTAACTTCAGATGGCAAATGCCAACTTTTACAGATGCCCCATAGAAAGCATTCTTTTTGGTTGTATCACTGCTTGGTCTGGGCTCCTGCTCTGCCCAAGACTGCAAGGAACTACAAAAAATCATGAATGTAGCCCAGTCCACTACGCAAACCAGCCTCCCATCCATTGACTCTGTCTACACTTCCCGCTGCCTCGGGAAAAGCAGCCGGGATAATCAAGGACCCCACACACCCCGGACATTCTCTCTTCCACCTTCTTCCGTCTGGAAAAAGATACGAAAGTCTGAGGTCACATACCGACCGACTCAAGAACAGCTTCTGGCCTTCATAGCGAGGGGGATTGAATATAAAAGCAGGGAGGTCTTGCTGCAACTGTACAGGGCACTGGTGAGGCCGCAGCTGGAGTACTGTGTGTAGTTTTGGTCGCCGCACTTGCACAAGGATATTTTGGCCTTGGAGAGAGTGCAGAGGAGGTTTACTAGGCTGATACCGGAGTTGAGGGGGTTGAGCTACGAGGAGAGGCTGAATAAACTAGGCTTGTACTCATTAGAGTTTAGAAGCATGAGGGGAGATCTCATTGAGACGTATAAGATGATGAATGGGATGGATAGGATAGAGGTGGAGAGGCTCTTCCCGCTCAGAAAGGACAGTAGTACTAGAGGGCACAGCCTCAAGATAAAGGGGGGGCGCGGTTTCGAACGGAGTTGAGGAGGAACTTCTTCACTCAAAGGGTGGTGAATCTCTGGAATTCTCTGCCCGTTGAGGTGGTGGAGGCTGCCTCGCTAAATATATTTAAGACGCGGGTTTTTGGTAGGCAAGGGATTAAGGGTTATGGGGAGAAAGCGGGAAAGTGGAACTGAGCCACTTCAGATCAGCCATGATCTTATTGAATGGCGGGGCAGGCTCGAAGGGCTAGATGGCCGACTCCTGCTCCTATTTCTTATGTTAGCTTCTTCCCTGCTGCCATCAGACTTTTGAATGGACCTACCTCGCATTAAGTTGATCTTTCTCTGCACCCTCGCTGTGACTGTAACACTACATTCTGCACCCTCTCCTTTCCTTCTCTATCAACGGTATGCTTTGTCTGTACAGCATGTGAGAAACAATACTTTTCACTCTACGTTAATACATGTGACAATAATAAGTCAAATAATGTAGTCAAACGTGTTGTTTAAAAGAAGGAACTTTTAATAAATAATAATAAGTTTAACAATAGCAGTAATAGAGCTAAACAGCAAAAAACTATGATAACAGGGGCATGGGGAAAACAGGTCTTGTTTGTGGAACACAGACTGAAAAGCCCTTCAAAACCCACATCTGCTCAGAAATCTCCACAAACACAAGGTAAAACATAGCAGGAAAGGCTTTTAAGAAGACTCTGTATGCTGATTAATGTTCTGATGTATGCTTCATCAGCAGTTCATCATGAGCTTCACAGTTACAGGATACAGAAGCATAGAATCTACAAAAGGAGGCTATTTGGCCCATCGAGCCTGCACCGACAACAATCCCACCCAGGTCCCTTCTCCATAACCCCAGGGAGTGCAGAAGGACTGGGTAATCTGTCTCACAATGCAGACGGATGGCTCAGGTGGGACCCCCCCCCCCACCCCGCTCCCCCCCCCACCCCGACCCCCCCACCCCCACCCTGCCCCACCCCCACCCTGCCCCACCCCCACCCTGCCCCACCCCCATAGGTGTAAAGGAGGCCCACCAAGATCCCCAAATTAAATATCACAACAGGAAGTTAGTGTAAATATTCAGATCCAGGCAAAATCAGCTTCAGACAGTAGCCACTAAGGGTTTTTCTGTACAGAGATAGTGACTGACTAACTCCAGGAGCAATCGAGAGCACAGATCCATTTAGGGCAGTGTCTGACCCACTGTCCCACCCAGTCCCAGAGGGGGGGGGAAAGGACAGTGTCTGACCCACTGTCCCACACAGTCCCAGAGGGGGGGGGAAAGGACAGTGTCTGACCCACTGTCCCACCCAGTCCCAGAGGGGGGGAAAGGACAGTGTCTGACCCACTGTCCCACCCAGTCCCAGAGGAGGGGAAAGGACAGTGTCTGACCTACTGTCCCACCCAGTCCCAGAGGGGGGGAAAGAACATAAGAACATAAGAAACAGGAGCAGGAGTCGGCCATCTAGCCCTTCGAGCCTGCCCCGCCATTCAATAAGATCATGGCTGATCTGTCGTGTCTCAGTTTCACTTTCCCGCCCTCTCCCCATAACCCTTAATCCGCTCGCTTATCAAAAACCCATCAACCCGCGCCTTAAAAATATTTAGCGAGGCAGCCTCCACCACTTCAACGGGCAGAGAATTCCAGAGATTCACCACCCTTTGAGTGAAGAAGTTCCTCCTCAACTCCGTTCTAAACCACCCCCCCCACTTATCTTGAGGCTGTGCCCCCTAGTCCTATCCCATCCTGGAATCTGTGTGGCCACAGAACGATCTATCTATTCCCCTCACATTTGAATCTCTTATGATTATCGCATTTCTACACATTTTACTCCACCCCTGTGCAGCAGAGCCAACCATGATTCTATGAATTTGGCTGCTGCTGTTATCCCCTGAGAGGCCCTTCCCCTTAACAGTATCCAAAATGGTACATCTGTTTTGAAAGACAATAGTCACAGGAGATGTCTAGCTATTCCTCTTGCTCTGACTGATTATCACCCTTCCTGCCTTTAGAGTCTGAGCCTGCAGTGTGAGCACCTCTGTATACGTGCTATCCATAATACTCTCTGTCTCACAGATGCCCCACAATGCCCCTAGATGCCACTCCAGCTCCAAAACTCAGGCTTCCAGGAGCTGCAGCTGGAGACATTTCCTGCACACATGCCTGTCCTGGGCACTGGTAACGTTCCTGGTCTCCCACATGAAGCAAAAGGAGCAGACCACAGCTTGGAGCTCTCCGGTCATGGCTTACTCCTTTATGTTAAATTAATCATTTTAATATCAAATAGTATCAACTATACATTCCAGAAATTCTTTCTTCTCTGTTCTTTGCTATTATAGAATATATTTCCTACAAATAATGAATCACAGAATGATATCTTAACAATTATAATCAATAGTAGTAGTAAATACCTACCCAACTGTACTCACCCAAACAGCTGTTTAGATTTTCTTATGTTGTAATTTTAAAAACCTCTGATTCTTTAGACCAGTTTGCTTACTCCAATGTTTTACCCTGGTGCCCTTATTTGCAAGATGGACAAAGGACAAACAAACAGGACAGTGTCTGACCCACTGTCCCACCCAGTCCCAGAGGGGGGGGAAAAGGACAGTGTCTGACCCACTGTCCCACCCAGTCCCAGAGCGGGGGGAAAGGACAGTGTCTGACCCACTGTCCCACCCAGTCCCAGAGGGGGGGGAAAAGGACAGTGTCTGACCCACTGTCCCACCCAGTCCCAGAGGGGGGAAAGGACAGTGTCTGACCCACTGTCCCACCCAGTCCCAGAGGGGGGGGAAAGGACAGTGTCTGACCCACTGTCCCACCCAGTCTCAGAGGGGGAGTAAGGACAGTGTCTGACCCAGTGTCCCACCCAGTCCCAGAGGGGTGGAAAGGACAGTGTCTGACCCAGTGTCCCACCCAGTCTCAGAGGGGTGGAAAGGACAGTGTCTGACCCAGTGTCCCACCCAGTCTCAGAGGGGGAGTAAGGACAGTGTCCGACCCAGTGTCCCACCCAGATTGTACACAATTGTATTTTTAGCTGACTAATTTTGAGTTTTATGACAGAAGGTGATAAGATGTCACTGGCTGGTGAATTAGACTTTAGACTTGTGCCCTTTGGATCATTTCCGCTGCCTGAATGTACTGAACTTCGGATAAAGAGAGATTTTGATTTGATTTATTATCGTCACATGTTTTGGGATACAGTGAAAAGTATTGCTTTTTGCACACTATACAGACAAAACACACCATTCATAGAGAAGGATAGGAGAGGGTGCAGAATGTAGTGTTACAGTCATAGCGAGGATGTAGAGAAAGATCAACTTAATGCGAGGTAGGTCCATCAAAGATCTGACAGCAGCAGGGAAGAAGCTGTTCTTGCGTCAGTTGGGATGTGACCTCAGACTTTTGTATCTTTTTCCAGTGTGGGTGGGGTTTTTTTTAAAAACTTGATTCGTATTGGGGGCATTTTGAGTGACTTCCCCTTCCTTCCCACCTTCTCAGGCCAGAGTGAGGGACAGTGTCTTCCTGCTGGTGGTGGGGGTTACTCTGCAGCAGAACTGGGGAGGGGTGCTGGTTAAAACCTGGCACCTTTCTGTCCTCTCCGTTCAGCTGTGCCGAGGAAACAAGTCACGTCGACGTGACTGTCCTCCTTGTCCCTGAGACCTGACTATCCCCGTTCTCCTGTCCGCCCTCTTGCTTGTCACCCTCGGTACCCTGAGCCTGTCCAACATTCGGCAGCCCGTATACCAGCCAACTGCTCCGATCCGGTCCCATCAGGGAAATGTCACTGGGATATTTGCATTGTTTCCAGTGCTATCACTGCAAGTTAAAAACAGACTAACATTCAACCTGGGAATATCCCTGCATTTTAAGACAGTCACAGGACCCCAGACACAAGTACAAACAACAAGGTTAATTCCTGCATGAGTATTTGTTCAGTTTTATCTCCAGTCAGCACCTGTCACATAGAAACCAGAAGCAGCAGGAGGCCATTCAGCCCTTCAAGCCTGCTCCATTATGACCATGGCTGGTCATCAAATTCAATATCCTGATTTTTCCTTCCCCCCTCGATCCCTTTAACCCCAAGATCTATATCTAATTTCTTCTCAAAATCACACAACGTTTTGGCCTCAGCTACTTTCTGTGGGGGTGAATTCCACACATTCCCCACCCTCTGGGTGAAGAAATTTCTCCTCAGCTCAGTTCTAAAAGGTTTACCCCTTATCCTCAAACTCTGACCCCTAGTTCTGGACTCTCCCCACCATCGGAACATTCTTTCTGAATCTACCCTGTCTAACCCTGTTAGAATTTTATAAGTTTCTATGAAATTCCCTCTCACTCTTCTAAACTCCAGTGAATATAATCCTAACCGACTTAGTCTCTCCTCATATGACAGACCTGCCATCCCAGGAATCAGCCTGGTAAACCTTCACTGTACTCCCTCTATAGCAAGGACATCCTTCCTCAGATAAGGAGACCAAAACTGCACACAATTCTCCTGGTGTGGCCTCACCAACCTGCTACAAATCCCTACACTCAAATCCTCTTGCTGTGGAGGCCAACATACCATTTGCCTTCTTTATTGCCTGCCGTACCTGCGCGCTTACTTTCAGTGACTGATGCACGAGGTCTCCAAGGTCTCACTGAGTATCCACCTCTCTCAATTTACACCCATTCAAGTAATAATCTGCCTTCCTATTATTGCTACCAAGGTGGATAATCTCACATTTATCCACAATATACTGCATCTGCCAATAAATGGCTTTCAGCATGATCCTAATAAAGAACTCAGTCACACACGGGGGAAGATTGAAAATGTCTTTATCAGGAATTGTAACCGCAGGATTTGAGGAAGTGACAGATAAAAACGGGGAAAGTAGAAGCAGGAGGTGGCCATTTGGCCCTTCAAGCCTGCTCCGCCATTCATTTTGATCATGGCCGATCACAGAAAAAGAAGAGATTCAACACTTACCCATCCTAGGATGCTGTCTGAATGTCTCTCAAGAGTCCTTGGTTGGTAATAAAATCCCGGCTAATAGGGAACACGAAAAGAAAACATCTTATCAATGGATAGTCACGATAACAGCCCAAATCCAAATTAAAAACTTATTCCTGGGACGTGGGCATCACTGGCCAAACCCAGCTTTTATCGCCCATCCCTAATTGCCCCTTGAGAAGCTGGTGGGTGAACCGCACAGGTTCAAGGTGAGACGGGCTGAATGGCCTACTCCTGCTCCCATTTTGCAAGTTGGCAAAGAGAATGAGGGTGCAGATCCATCCTGAACAGCACAGCAAGGGGCTGAATGGTCTCCTTCCGTTCGCGCCCAATATTGCAGCTGCAGCTCATATAGACTGGTCTTGTATTTGTAAGAACATCAGACTAAATTTAAATGTATTTATTCGTGTCAAAGTAAGGCTTACATTAATACTGCAATGAAGTTACTGTGAAAATCCCCTAGTTGCCACACTCCGGTGCCTGTTCGGGTACACTGAAGGAGAATTTAGCCGGGTTAATGCACCCGAACCAGCACATCTTTCGGACTGTGGGAGAAACCAGAGCACACGGACGAAACCCACGCAGGCACAGAGAGAACGTGCAAACTCCACACAGACAGCAACCCAACCCAGGAATGGAACCCGGGACCCTGGCGCTGAGGCAGCAGTGCTAACCCACTGAGTCACTGGGAATGGAACCCGGGTCCCTGGCGCTGTGAGGCAGCAGTGCTAACCCACTGTGTCACTGGGAATGGAACCCGGGTCCCTGGCGTTGTGAGGCAGCAGTGCTAACCCACTGTGTCACCGGGAATGGAACCCGGGTCCCCGGCGCCGTGAGGCAGCAGTGCTAACCCACTGTGTCACCGGGAATGGAACCCGGGTCCCTGGCACTGTGAGGCAGCAGTGCTAACCCACTGCGTCACCGGGAATGGAACCCGGGTCCCTGGCGCTGTGAGGCAGCGGTGCTAACTAACGTGCCTGAGGAGGAGCAGGAGTCACAGGAATGTTACAGTGCAGGAGGAGGCCATTCGGCCCATCGTGAAGGTCCCAGCTCTCTGAACGAGCCACATCTCTGAGGGAAGAGAGAATCAGGCAACTCCAAACTGCCGAGAAACTGTCCCAATGAGAAACACCGGCAGCCAGCACGGAAAATGACCCTTCAGCTGCAAGCAAGCAGGCAGATAATCCACGAATGCTTTCTTTTCCTGACTCTACTGCATACTTGGGTATGTTTTAAACGCTGCAGGATATTGGATATCTCATGCTGCGTGTGGATTGTTTGTGTCTAAGGGGGTTAGTTGGACATATTTGCAAATGTGAAACGTTTTGCTAATTTCTGCATCTTTACCGACCTTCAGAAATCAAACTAACTCTTCACCTGGGGAAGCTGCTGATCTTACTTCTTTCCGAGCTGCGTGCAGTTAAAAGCATTAATTGGCGATCTCACCATTTTTTAAACTCTTTGTTACAACCAGCCCAGGAGCGTGACCAGTGAGGACAGCCATTTCACCCCTCGAGGGGGGCAGGAAGCTGATGGGGAAACAGTGTTCAGGGAAAAGACCTGCCACAGGGCAGCACAGTGGGTTAGCACTGCTGTCTCACAGCGCCAGGGACCCGGGTTCCATTCCCGGTGACACAGTGGGTTGGCACTGCTGCCTCACAGCGCCAGGGACCCGGGTTCCATTCCCGGTGACACAGTGGGTTGGCACTGCTGTCTCACAGCACCAGGGACCCGGGTTCCATTCCCGGTGACACAGTGGGTTAGCACTGCTGCCTCACAGCGCCAGGGACCCGGGTTCCATTCCCGGTGACACAATGGGTTAGCACTGCTGCCTCACAGCGCCAGGGACCTGGGTTCCATTCCCGGTGACACAGTGGGTTAGCGCTACTGCCTCACAGCGCCAGGGACCCGGGTTCCAATCCCGGTGACACAGTGGGTTAGCGCTGCTGCCTCACAGCGCCAGGGACCTGGGTTCCATTCCCGGTGACACAGTGGGTTAGCACTGCTGCCTCACGGCACCAGGGACCCGGGTTCCATTCCCGGTGACACAGTGGGTTAGCACTGCTGCCTCACAGCGCCAGGGACCCGGGTTCCATTCCCGGTGACACAGTGGGTTAGCACTGCTGCCTCACAGCGCCAGGGACCCGGGTTCCATTCCCGGTGACACAGTGGGTTAGCACTGCTGCCTCACAGCGCCAGGGACCCGGGTTTGATTCCCGGCTTGGGTCACTGTCTGTGTGGAGTCTACATGTTCTCCCCGTGGGTTTCCTCCGGGTGCTCCACTTTCTTCTCACAGTCCGAAAGACATGTAGGTTAGGCAGCCATGTTAAATACCTCCCAACATCATAAAATATGAGCAGAATTAGACCATTCAGCCCATCAAATCTGTTCAATCGTGGCTGATAAGTTTTTCCACTCCATTCTCCAACTTTTTCCCATAACATTTGTTCTACTCACCAATCAGGAACTGATCTCTCTCTGTCTTAGAGACACCCAATGACCCAGCGTCCTCTGTGGCAATGAATTCCACAGATTCACCACCCTCCGGATGAAGAAATTCCTCCTCATCTCGGTTCTTAGGGTTGTCCCTTTACTCTGTTGCCTCTGATACGACAGCACCCAAGTTATAAAGTGAGCGCCGGGCAGCTCAGGAGTGCCCCTTCACCACCGAGGGTTTAGCTATTGACTGATGCAGGGCAGGCAGATAGGAGTTCAGGCCTGGGTTGGCCACAGATCAGTAAGGGATGGGTCTCGTTCTCATTTCCAAACCAGTGGTTTCACAGTTAATGTGGGAAAATACTCCACCGGGAAACACCAGGAGCTTTTTGCTTTCCCAAGTGCCTGTCCCCAAGGCACACAGCATCATCTAAAGGTGTTGGAAAACAACTCTTGTTTACACCTGAGACAGTTCATGTCCAAAAGGTATACTACGAGCTGTGTACAGTTCAAGTCTCCCTATTTTAGAAAGAATATTATTAAAGTAGAAAGAGTGCAGAAAAGATTTCCTATGATGCTACCAGGACTTGATGGATTGAGTTATAAGGAGAGGCTGGATAGACTGGGACTTTTTTCTCTGGATCGTAGGAGGCTGAGGGGTGATCTTATAGAGGTCTACAAAATAATCAGAATCCTACAGTGCAGAAGGAAGCCATTCGGCCCATCGAGTCTGCACCAACCACAATCCCACCCAGGCCCTATTCCCGTAACCCCATGTATTTACTCTGCTAATTCCCCTGACACGAGGGTCCGTGCACCCTAACCCGCACGTCTCTCAGACTGTGGGAGGAAACCGGAGCACCCGGAGGAAACCCACGCAGACACGGGGAGAATGTGCAGACTCTGCACAGACAGTGACCCGAGGCCGGGATTGAACCCGGGTCCCTGGCACTGTGAGGCAGCAGGGCTAACCCACTGTGTCACCCCTTCTTTCCCTCCCAGTGCCACCCCCCTCATGTCCCCCTCCACCCACTGCCATCCCCATCCTCTCCCCAGTTACAGACCCTCTGTCAGTCACACGAACTTTAATGATGGTGGAGGGACAATGGCGCAACCTACCCTGGCTGTATTGAGGAGGGCGTGGTTTTCGACTTGAAGGACAGACGCAGCGACCAATCAGCAGCGCGCCCGCCCCGACGCCCGAACTGTGGAGTTAGGAAGTGGTGATTTGGAATTTAACGGACAGACGCGTCGGCCAATCAGCAGCGGGCCTGCCACATGATAGACAGGCCCTCTCACCAATCAGCAGCGGTACTACCACGCGATCTCGACCAATCAACAGCAGGCCTGCCACATGATAGACAGACCCCGCGGCCAATCAGCAGCGGGCTTGCCACATGATAGACAAGCTCCACAACCAATCAGCAGCGGGCTTGCCACATGATAAACATGCCCCTCAACCAATCAACAGTGGTCTGCCACGTGATAGACAAGCCTCCCAACCAATCAGCAGCGGAGAGGACCTCATCCCGAGCTAATTGGTGGTAAGGAAGGGGGCGGCGGGTTTGAGGCGTGATGGACAGACGCAACCGCCAATCAGCAGTGCGCTGCGGCCCTACACCGAACCAACGGCCGTAGAAGGGGGCGGGACTAGCGAGGAACACAGCCTCTTGAGTTCAATGGCGGCTGGATCGGTGAATCTGATCTCTCCCTTCCCCCGCCTCATGCACACACACAACACCGGAACACGTAGCCCCTCCAAACCCGCTGGCCACGGCTTACCGAGCCATCGGCACCACGGTGAATCCGCCGCAGTTTGGGTCCGCAGATGTAGCGCAGGAAGGCGGCCATCATGGCGGCGGCGGCGGCAGCTGTTGTCGCTGCGGCGCTGCCCCTCCCCCGCCCTGCCCCGGTACGGCGGCTCCACTGGGACAAGCGCCGCCCACAGGAAGGCGAGCGCACCTTCAATCCCCACACTCAGCTGGGCTGCACTGGGAGGAGGGGATTTGGGAAAGAGTGGGAGGGAGCAGAGGAGGCTGGATTGGACTGGGAAAGGAGTTTGACAGGAAAGAGGGGTGTCACATATTAATAACATAAGAAATAGGAGCAGGAGTAGGCCATGTTAAATTAAAAGCGGAGGCGTTTAGAGTAGCTAAGAGTAGTGGGCGAGAAGAGGATTGGGAGAGGTTTAAATGTCAACAAAGATTGACAAAGTTGATAAAGAAGGGTAGGAGAAACTATGAAGTTGGGCTAGCACTTAATATAAAAAAGGATAGCAAGAGTTTTTATAAATATATAAAAAGGAAGAGGCTGGCTAGGGTGAATGTTGGTCCTTTAGAGGATGAGAAGGGGGACTTAGTGGTAGGGGATGGGGATATGGCTGAGGTCTTGAATAACTTTTTTGTTTCTGTCTTCAAGGAGGAGGACGTGAATAATTTGCCGGGTGTTAGCGATGGAAAGGTGGTAGGAGTGGAGGGTCTCAATGACATTATTGTTACTAGAGAGGCGGTGACCGGATGGAATGCATCCGAGGGTCCTGAAAGAAATGGCGGAGGTGATAGTGGATGCCTTGGTGGTTATTTTCCAAACGTCGCTGGATTCCGGGGAAGTGCCGGAAGATTAGAAAACGGCTAATGTTACGCCGTTGTTTAAGAAGGGTGCCAGGCAAAAGGCGGGGAATTGTAGGCCGGTTAGTTTAACGTCTGTTGTAGGTAAAATGTTAGAATCCGTCATCAAGGAGGAAATAGCGAGGCATCTTGAGGGGAATTGCTTGATAGAGCAGGCGCAGCACGGTTTCGTTAAGGGGAAGTCGTGTCTGACGAATTTATTGGAGTTCTATGAGGATGTGTCTAGGGCGGTGGATAGAGGAGAGCTGGTGGATGTGGTCTTTCTTGATTTTCAGAAGGCGTTTGACAAGGTACCTCACAAGAGGTTATTACAGAAGGTAAGGGGGCATGGAGTTGGAGGTAGGGTGTTAGCGTGGATAGAGGACTGGTTGTCAAATAGGAGGCAGAGAGTGGGGGTCAATGGGTGCTGTTTGGATTGGCGGTTGGTGACTAGTGGAGTGCCTCAGGGGTCGGTGCTGGGGCCTCAGCTATTTACCATTTATATAGATGATCTGGAGGTGGGAACCACGTGTATGGTGTTGAAATTTACTGATGACACCAAGATTGGTGGAACGGCAAATTGTGCGGAGGGTGTGGAGAGTCTGCAGAAGGATCTAGATAGGCTGGGCGAATGGGCCAGGAACTGGCAAACGGAATTTAATGTTGGCAAGTGCGAGGTGGTCCACTTTGGTAGGAATAATGGTAGGAAGGACTATTACTTACGTGGCGAAAAACTGCAGCAGGCGACGGTGCAGAGGGACCTCGGGGTCCTTGTGCATGAGTCGCAAAAACCCAGCTTGCAGGTGCAGCAGGTGGTCAGGAAGGCGAATGGGATGCTGGCCTTCATAGTGAGGGGGATTGAATATAAAAGTAGGGCGGTCTTGCTGCGGCTGTATAGGGCATTGGTGAGGCCACAGCTGGAGTACTATGTGCAGTTTTGGTTGCTGCACTTACGCAAGGATATTTTGGCCTTGGAGGGAGTGCAAAGGAGGTTTACTAGGCTGATACCGGAGTTGAGGGGGTTGAGCTATGAGGAGAGGCTGAATAAACTAGGCTTGTACTCGTTAGAGTTTAGAAGAATGAGGGGAGATCTCATTGAGACATATAAGATGATGAATGGGATGGATAGGATAGAGGTGGAGAGACTCTTCCCGCTCAGAAAGGACAGTAGGACTAGGGGGCACAGCCTCAAGATAAAGGGGGGGTGGTTTAGAACGGAGTTGAGGAGGAACTTCTTCACTCAAAGGGTGGTGAATCTCTGGAATTCTCTGCCCGTTGAAGTGGTGGAGGCTACCTCGCTAAATATTTTTAAGACGCGGGTTGATGGGTTTTTGATAGGCAAGGGGATTAAGGGTTATGGGGAGAGGGTGGGAATGTGGAACTGAGCCACGGCAGATCAGCCATGATCTTATTGAATGGCGGGGCAGGCTCGAAGGGCTAGATGGCCTACTCCTGCTCCTATTTCTTATGTTCTTATGTTCTTATCTAGCCCCTCGAGCCTGCCCCGCCATTCAATAATATCATGGCTGATCTGGAGTGGATCAGTTCCACTTTCCCGCTTTCTCCCCATAACCCTTAATCCCCTTGCCTATCAGAAACCTATCTACCCGTGTCTTAAATATATTTAGTGAGGTAGTCTCCACCACTTCAATGGGCAGAGAATTCCAGAGATTCACCACCCTTTGAGTGAAGAAGTTCCTCCTCAACTCCAATCTAAACTGACTCCCCCTTATTTTGAGGCTGTGCCCCCTAGTCCTGGTTTCACCAACATAGTTCATGACTCGCAACAAAGGTATATCCCAGTCAGCTAGAAGGAATCTAGGAAGGGGATAACTTAAATGTGGTTAATTCAGGAAGTTAAAGACAATATTAAACAGAAATGAAATGCAGATAGTGTGGCAAAGATGAACAGTAAGCCAGAAAACTGGGAAAGTTTTAAAAGCCAACAAAAGATGACAAAAAAAAAAATTTGATTTGATTTGATTTATTATTGTCACATGTATTATCATATTGTGAAAAGTATTGTTTCAGTATTGCTATACAGACAAAGCATACTGTTCAAAGAGAAGGAAATGCAGAATGTAGTGTTACAATGAGCTAGGGTGTACAGAAAGATCAACTTAATGCGAGGTAGGTCCATTCAAAAGTCTGATTGCAGCAGGGAAGAAGTTGTCCTTGAGTCAGTTGGTACGTGACCTCAGACTTTTGTATCTTTTTCCCGATGGAAGAAAATGGAAGAGGGAATGCCCGGGGTATGTGGGGTCCTTGATTACGCTGGCTGCTTTGCCAAGGCAGCGGGAAGTGTAGATAGAGTGAATGGATAGGAGGCTGGTTTGCGTGATGGATTGGGCTACATTCGTGACTCTTTGTAGTTTCTTGTAGAGAAGACAGAGCAGGAGCCCATACCAGGCTGTGATAAACTGAGGGTAAACTAGCAATTAAAATAAAAGCAGAAAATAAGAACATCTTTAAATATATATAAAGAGAGGCCAAAGTGAATATAGGTTCCTTAGAGAATGAGGCTGGGGAAATAATAATGGGGAACCAGGAAATGGCGCAGTAATTAAATAAACATTTTGCATCAGTTCTCACAGCGGGAGACACTAATAGCATTCCAGAGTTACTAAATAGTCAAGAGGCAGAAGTGGGGGAGGAAATAAATACAATAGTTATCATTAGAGAAAAAGTACCAGGCAAACTAACGGAGCTAAAGTCTGATAAGTCCCCAGGACCTGATGGGTTGTATCCCAGGATATTAAAGGCCGTAGCTACAGTGGATGTATTGGGAGTAATCTTCCACAATTCCTTAAATTCTGGGAAAGTCCCAGATGATTGGAAAACTGCCAATGTAACAGTCTTATTCAAAAAGGGAGGGAGATAAAACACAGGTAACTATAGTTAGCTTAACATCTGTCAGTGGGAAAATGTTAGAGTCCATTATAAGGGATGCAATAGCAGAGAATTAAGAATTACATAATGTAATCAAACAGAGTCAGCAAGGCTTTGTGAAGGGAAAATCATGCCTGAGAAATTTATCAAAATTCTTTGAGCTGGTAATGAGCTGGATCGATAAAGGGGAACCAGTAGATGTAATATACTTGGATTTCCAGTTTGATAAGGTACTGCACGTAATAAGATAAGAGCCCGTGGTGTTGAGGATATATATCAGCATGGATAGAGGATTGGCTAACTGATAGAAGACATGATGTGAAGATGCCAGCGTCGGACTGGAGTAGGGACTGGGACAGAAACCCAACACACATGGAGCAGTTGAACCAGGGACACTCCTCGTCACAATGGATGTCTTGGCGATCTACACCAGCATGCCCCACGACGATGGCATTGCTGCAACTGCCTTAGTACTCAACGCCAACAACTGCCAGTTTCCAGATGCAATTTTACAACTCATCCGTTTCATCCTGGACCACAATGTCTTCACCTTTAAGAACCAGTTCTTCATCCAGACACACGGAACAGCCATCGGGACGAAATTCGCACCTCAATATGCCAACATCTTCATACACAGGCTCGAACAAGACCTCTTCACCGCACAGAACCTTCAACTGATGCTATATACCAGATACATCGATGATATTTTCTTCCTTTGGACTCATGGTGAACAATCATTGAAACAACTGTATGATGACATCAACAAGTTCCATCCCACCACCAAACTCACCATGGGCTACTCTCCGGAATCGGTTGCATTCTTGGACGCATGCATCTCAATTAAGGATGGTCACCTCAGCACCTCACCGTACCATGAGCCCACAGATAACCTCACGATGCCCCACTTCTCCAGCTTCCACCCTAAACATGTTAAAGAAGCCATCCCCTACGGACAAGCCCTCCATATACGCAGGATCTACTCAGATGTGAAGGATTGGGACAGACACCTCCAGACAGTGAAAAATACCTTCATAAGAACAGGATATGGCGCTCGACTCATCAATCAACAGTTCCGACGCACCACATCAAAAAACCACACCAACCTCCCCAGACATGGCGGACAGAGTACCCTTCGTCATCCAGTACTTCCCCAGGGCGGAGAAGCTATGAAATCTTCTCCAGAACCCTCAACATGTCATCGATGAAGACTAACATCTCGCCAGGGCGAGATGTTAGTCCCCACACCCCCGCTTCTTGCCTTCAAACAACTGCAAGACCTCAAACAGACCATTGTCCGCAGCAAACTACTCAGCCTTCAGGAGAACAGTGACCACAACACCACACAACCCTGCCACAGCAACCTCTGTAAGACATGCTGGATCATCTCACTTGAGAACACCATCCACCAGGTACATGGCACATACTCTTGCAACTCGGCCAACGTTGTCTACCTGATACACTGCAGGAAAGGATGTCCTGAGGCATGGTACATTGGGGAGACCATGCAGACGCTACGGCAATGGATGAATGAACATCGCTCGACAATCACCAGGCAAAATAACACAGAGTCTGTCGATGGGTACAGAGAGGTTCGGTAAGTGGACAAAATCTTGGCAGGTGGAACATACTGTAAGAAGATGTGAAGTTTGGCATTTTGGCAGGAAGAATAAAGGAGCTGAATATGATTGAAATGGGGAAAGGCTGCAGAAAGCAGAGGGATTTGGGGGCCCTCGTGCATAAATCGCAAAAAACCAACGTGAGTTCAGCCAGTAATTGGGAAGGGAAATGGAATGTTGTCCTTTATTTCAGAAGGAATGGGGTGTAAAAATAGGGAAGTCTCACTCAAACTATACAAGACACAAGTTGGACCACACTGGAATACCGGGAATACTTTGGTCCCCATACCTAAGGAAAGATATCCTGGTATCGGAGGCAGTTCAGAGAAGGTTCACTCGGTTGATCCTGGATAGGGAGGGAGTTTCTTATGAGGAGAGGTTGGGTAGGTTGGGCCTGTACTCACTGGAGTTTAGAAGAATGAGAGATGACCTTATTGAGACATATCGGATTCTCAGGGGGTTTGACAGGTTCGATGCTGAGAGATTGTTTCCCCGTGTGGGAGAGTCTGGGAGCAGAGGGCAGCATCTCAGAGTAAGGGGGTCGCCCATTGAAGACAGAGCCGAGGAGGAGTTTCTTCTCTGAGAGGGGAGAGAATCTGTGGAATTCTTTCCGGCAGAGAGCTGGAGAGGCTGGGTCACTGAGTGTGTTCAAGGCTGAGACAGACAGATTGTTGATCAGTAAGGGAATCGAGGAGTTTGGGGATAAGGTGGGAAAGTGGGAGTTGAGGATTGTCACATCGGATCGGTCACAATCTCATTGAATGGCGGTGCAGACTCGATGGGCCGAATGGCAGAGCAGGCTCGATGAGCCAGATGGCGGAGTAGATTCGATGGGCTGAATGGCCTATTTCTGCTCTTGTTTCTTGTGGTCTTATGGTACTGGGTCCTGATCACCATCATGGTGAGAGAGAGAGAACCTGAGATAGATAGAGAAAAAAAACTAAATACACACAGAGATAGAGAGAAAGAAAGAAAGAGAGTGAGATGGAGAGAAAGAGAGAGAACCACAGAGACACACAGAGGTATAAAGAGAAAAAGAGAGAGAAAGAGAGACAGAACCAGTAATATACACAGATATATAGAGAGAGAGAAGATAAAGAGCATGAGAAAGAGAGAGAGAACCAGAGAGACACACAGATATATATAGAGAGTGAGAAAGAGAGAACCAGAGAGACACACAGATATATGTAGAGAGAGAGAGTGAGAAAGAGAGAACCAGAGAGACACACAGATATATATAGAGAGAGAGAGCGAGAAAGATAGATAGACACACAGATATATATAGAGAGCGAGAAAGAGAGACAGAGAGAAAGAGAGAACCAGAGAGAGACACAGATATATAGAGAGAGAGAGAGATAGAGAAAAGGAGAGATACACCCAGATTTATAGAGAGAACCAGAGGTTGTGATCGGGATGCGGAGAGTGAGAGAGAAGGTGGGAAGACATGAGCTGTCCCTCAGGAGTGCAGAGTGAACCAGGACACTGAGAGGGATGGACTGGGTCACACAGGGATGGTGCATTGATTAACAGCACAGTTATCCAGCTGGATCCACCGTAGACCCTCTCTGAAATTGAGAGTCTGCCGGCAGGCGCGGGGGCTCAGGGGGCAGGGGGGAGGGGGTATGACCTTGAATCAGGGCGTCTTAACTTTGTATGGCATCTGGGGGTGAGGGTCAGTGATTCAATGCTGCCAATACAAAGGTAGAAAATGAATGGGGTGATGTGTCAGTGACAAACAGCCAGTGTGAGTGCGTGTGTGTGTGAGAGAGAGTGTGTGTGTGTGTGTGAGAGTATGGATGAGAGTGTATGTGTGAGAGAGTGTGAGTATGTATGTGTGTGTGTGAGAGTCTACGTGTGTGTGTGTATGTGAGAGTATGTGTGTATGTTTCACTAGGCTGATTCCGGAGATGAGGGGGTTGGACTATGAAGAGAGGTTGAATAGACTGAGTCTGTACTCGTTAGAGTTTAGAAGGATGAGGGGGGGATCTTATAGAGACGTACAAGATAATGAAGGGGCTAGATAGGGTAGAGGTAGAGAGAGTCTTCCCGCTCAGAAAGGACAGCAGGACTAGAGGGCGCAGCCTCAAGATAAGGGGGGCGCAGTTTAGATCGGAGTTGAGGAGGAACTTCTTCACTCAAAGGGTGGTGAATCTCTGGAATTCTCTGCCCGTTGAAGTGATGGAGGCTGCCTCGCTAAATATATTTAAGTCACGGGTAGATAGGTTTCTGATAGACAGGGGAATTAAGGGTTATGGGGAGAAAGCGGGAATGTGGAACTGATCCACTTCAGATCAGCCATGATCTTGTTGAATGGCGGGGCAGGCTCGAAGGGCTAGATGGCCTACTCCTGCTCCTACTTCTTATGTTCTTGTGTGTGAGTGTGTGTGTGTGTGAGTGTGAGTGTGTTGTGGTGGGTGATTATTTATAGGCACTGACACAGAGCTCTGACGATAATGGACTGATTGAGTTTATTTCAGTTTCCAGAAATCCCCCCGTTACAATTTATTTGTCAGCCGGGCTGTGAGAATGACAGATTCTGCCCCCCACGCCACTCCCTCCTTCTGTCACTGGCCTGCCAGTCCTATCTGTCTGGTCTCCAGTCTGTGTGAAGTGATGGCTGGTTACAGGAAAGCCATGCTCAGACTGGCGGGGACTTTTTTCTCTTCTGGCTGGAGTTTTCAGCCTGGGGGAATTCCGTACAGCTCAGTGAGCTGCCTGCCCTCTGCTGACTACCACTGTCAGCTGCTGCAGCTCCAAGCTGGGGACTGGCCTGCGGCCGGCCTCACTCATTCCTGTGCCCTCGGATACCACCAGCAGCAATACTCATCTGTCAGCGAGTGAGTGGGCACTGGGAAGTACCCCCCGACAGGACACGTCCCAGTTCGCCTTCCCGCCACCCTGCCCCGTCCAGTCCCATGTAGTTTCCATGTTGCTGTAACAGGGTTTAGATTTTAGACAGTGTTTGCGAGATCGGCAAAGGAATCACACAAAATATACAGAACCTTCCCCAGCACCCAGCCCTCTAACACACAGACACACGCACACGCACACACACACACACACACACACAGACACACACACATCAACGCACGCACACACACACACACACACACACACACACACACATACCCACAGACACACACATATCAACGCACACACACACACACACACACACACATACCCACAGACACACACATATCAACGCACACACACACACACACACACACGCACACACACACACACACACATACCCACAGACACACACATATCAACGCACACACACACACGCACACACACACACACACACACACACATACCCACAGACACACACATATCAACGCACACACGCACACACACACATATATACCCACAGACACACACATATCAACACACACACACACACATACCCACAGACACACACATATCAACACACACACACACACACACACATACCCACAGACACACACATATCAACACACACACACACACACACACATACCCACAGACACACACATATCAACACACACACACACACACACACATACCCACAGACACACACATATCCCCACACACACACACATACCCACAGACACACACATATCAACACACACACACACACACACATACCCACAGACACACACATATCAACACACACACACACACACACACACATACCCACAGACACACACATATCAACACACACACACACACACACACACACACACACATACCCACAGACACACACATATCAACGCACACACACACATATATACCCACAGACACACACATATCCACACACACACACACACACACACACACACACACATAAACCCACAGACACACATAATGGCAGGGCAGGCTCGAAGGGCTGGATGGCCTACTCCTGCTCCTATTTCTTATGTTCTTACACATACGTACACACATATACCCACACGCACACATATGTACACAGATCTACACATGCAAGCACAGATCCTCATAGATATACACGTATGCGCAGACACGTGCACACATATACCCATAGATACACACATTATATATGCACACACACACACACACACACACACACACACACACACACAGGCAAACACATACCCACACAGACACATATATATATATATATATATATATACACACAGATATACACACACACACACAAGCAAACACACAGGCAAACACATTCATACACACACACATGTCTGTGTCTGAATATAATTGTGTGTGTGTATATGTGTATCTGTGTTTGTATGTGTGTGTGTGTATATGTGTGTGTGTGTGACTGGTGAGAGTGTGGGTGTGTGTTTGTGTGTGGGGGGGGTATGTGGTATGTGTGTGAGGGGTGGTATATGGGTGTGTATGTGGGTGTGTGTGTGCGCATGTATGGGTTTGTGGGTATGTGTGTGTGTGTTTGTGTGTGGGGGGGTATGTGATATACGTGTGGTGGGTGTGTGTGTGTGCGAGGGGTGGTATGTGGGTATATGGGTTTGTGGGGATGTGTGTGTGTGTACGGGGGCGGTATATGTGTGTGTGGGTGTTTCCCTGTGTAAGTGTGTCTGTATTTTATGCTGTTGTCTAGGTGTGAGTGACAGAAGCGGGACGGTGGGGTATAGAGGACAATGTGACAGCAGTAACCTCTCTGTCTCTCTGCTGCCTGTGTGACGAATGCTGAAGTTGAAAGCGAAGTGGACTGTCTGGGGGATTTATACACTCAGAAAGACGCGTGGAGAAAAGTTCCAGAGGAAGTCCAGAGAGATACACGCTGAAACTCCCCTCACCCCCCAGTCGAGAATGGAATTTCCAAAGGGCAATGTACATAACTAATCTACAATGACTTCAGTTTCTCTATTAACACAGGGCTGGGCATACACATCTCCTCCAGTAAGGGTAAGTAACAAGGCTGTACGCTAAACTGCTTCCAATACTACACAGAGACAGACTGCTGTACTGTCAGAGAGAGAGAGAGACAGACTGCTGTACTGTCAGAGAGAGAGAGAGAAAGACTGCTGTACTGTCAGAGAGAGAGAGAGAAAGACTGCTGTACTGTCAGAGAGAGAGAGAAAGACTGCTGTACTGTCAGAGAGAGAGAGACAGACTGCTGTACTGTCAGAGAGAGAGAGACAGACTGCTGTACTGTCAGAGAGAGAGAGAGAGAGACAGACTGCTGTACTGTCAGAGAGAGAGAGACAGACTGCTGTACTGTCAGAGAGAGAGACAGACTGCTGTACTGTCAGAGAGAGAGAGACAGACTGCTGTACTGTCAGAGAGAGAGAGAGAGAGATTGCTGTACTGTCAGAGAGAGAGAGAAAGACTGCTGTACTGTCAGAGAGAGAGAGAGAAAGACTGCTGTACTGTCAGAGAGAGAGAGACAGACTGCTGTACTGTCAGAGAGAGAGAGAGACAGACTGCTGTACTGTCAGAGAGAGAGAGAGAGAGATTGCTGTACTGTCAGAGAGAGAGAGAAAGACTGCTGTACTGTCAGAGAGAGAGAGAGAAAGACTGCTGTACTGTCAGAGAGAGAGAGACAGACTGCTGTACTGTCAGAGAGAGAGAGAGAGAGAGAGACTGCTGTACTGTCAGAGAGAGAGAGAGACAGACTGCTGTACTGTCAGAGAGAGAGAGAGAGAAAGACTGCTGTACTGTCAGAGAGAGAGAGAGAGAAAGACTGCTGTACTGTCAGAGAGAGAGAGAGAGAAAGACTGCTGTACTGTCAGAGAGAGAGAGACAGACTGCTGTACTGTCAGAGAGAGAGAGAGAAAGACTGCTGTACTGTCAGAGAGAGAGAGACAGACTGCTGTACTGTCAGAGAGAGAGAGAGAGAGACAGACTGCTGTACTGTCAGAGAGAGAGAGAGACAGACAGACTGCTGTACTGCCAGAGAGAGAGAGAGAGACAGACTGCTGTACTGCCAGAGAGAGAGACAGACTGCTGTACTGTCAGAGAGAGAGAGAGAGACAGACTGCTGTACTGCCAGAGAGAGAGAGAGAGAGAGACAGACTGCTGTACTGTCAGAGAGAGAGAGAGACAGACTGCTGTACTGTCAGAGAGAGAGAGAGAGAGAGAGACTGCTGTACTGTCAGAGAGAGAGAGAGAGAGACAGACTGCTGTACTGTCAGAGAGACAGACAGACTGCTGTACTGTCAGAGAGAGAGAGAGAGACTGCTATACTGTCAGAGAGAGAGAGAGAGACAGACTGCTGTACTGCCAGAGAGAGAGAGAGAGACAGACTGCTGTACTGCCAGAGAGAGAGAGAGAGACAGACTGCTGTACTGTCAGAGAGAGAGACACAGACTGCTGTACTGTCAGAGAGAGAGAGAGACAGACTGCTGTACTGTCAGAGAGAGAGAGAGACAGACTGCTGTACTGTCAGAGAGAGAGACAGACAGACTGCTGTACTGTCAGAGAGAGAGACAGACAGACTGCTGTACTGTCAGAGAGAGAGACAGACAGACTGCTGTACTGTCAGAGAGAGAGAGAGAGAGAGAGACAGACTGCTGTACTGTCAGAGAGAGAGAGACAGAATGCTGTACTGTCAGAGAGAGAGAGAGACAGACTGCTGTACTGTCAGAGAGAGAGACAGAATGCTGTACTGTCAGAGAGAGAGAGAGACAGACTGCTGTACTGTCAGAGAGAGAGAGAGACAGACTGCTGTACTGTCAGAGAGAGAGAGACAGAGTGCTGTACTGTCAGAGAGAGAGAGAGAGACAGACTGCTGTACTGTGAGAGAGAGAGAGAGACAGACTGCTGTACTGTCAGAGAGAGAGAGAGACAGACTGCTGTACTGCCAGAGAGAGAGAGAGACAGACTGCTGTACTGTCAGAGAGAGAGAGAGAGACAGACTGCTGTACTGTCAGAGAGAGAGAGACAGACTGCTGTACTGTCAGAGAGAGAGAGAGAGAGAGAGACAGACTGCTGTACTGTCAGAGAGAGAGAGACAGACTGCTGTACTGTCAGAGAGAGAGAGAGAGACAGACTGCTGTACTGTCAGAGAGAGAGAGACAGACTGCTGTACTGTCAGAGAGAGAGAGAGAGACTGCTGTACTGTCAGAGAGAGAGAGAGAGAGACAGACTGCTGTACTGTCAGAGAGAGAGAGACAGACTGCTGTACTGTCAGAGAGAGAGAGAGAGAGAGACAGACTGCTGTACTGTCAGAGAGAGAGAGACAGACTGCTGTACTGTCAGAGAGAGAGAGACAGACTGCTGTACTGTCAGAGAGAGAGAGACAGACTGCTGTACTGTCAGAGAGAGAGAGACAGACTGCTGTACTGTCAGAGAGAGAGAGACAGACTGCTGTACTGTCAGAGAGAGAGAGAGAGACAGACTGCTGTACTGTCAGAGAGAGAGAGAGAGAGACAGACTGCTGTACTGTCAGAGAGAGAGAGAGACAGACTGCTGTACTGTCAGAGAGAGAGAGAGAGACAGACTGCTGTACTGTCAGAGAGAGAGAGACAGACTGCTGTACTGTCAGAGAGAGAGAGAGACAGACTGCTGTACTGTCAGAGAGAGAGAGAGAGAGAGAGACAGACTGCTGTACTGTCAGAGAGAGAGAGAGACAGACTGCTGTACTGTCAGAGAGAGAGAGAGAGACAGACTGCTGTACTGTCAGAGAGAGAGAGACAGACTGCTGTACTGTCAGAGAGAGAGAGACAGAGTGCTGTACTGTCAGAGAGAGAGAGAGAGAGAGACTGCTGTACTGTCAGAGAGAGAGAGAGAGAGACAGACTGCTGTACTGTCAGAGAGAGAGAGACAGACTGCTGTACTGTCAGAGAGAGAGAGACAGACTGCTGTACTGTCAGAGAGAGAGAGAGAGAGAGACAGACTGCTGTACTGTCAGAGAGAGAGAGAGAGACAGACTGCTGTACTGTCAGAGAGAGAGACAGACTGCTGTACTGTCAGAGAGAGAGAGAGACAGACTGCTGTACTGTCAGAGAGAGAGAGAGAGACAGACTGCTGTACTGTCAGAGAGAGAGAGACAGACTGCTGTACTGTCAGAGAGAGAGAGACAGAGTGCTGTACTGTCAGAGAGAGAGAGAGAGAGAGAGACTGCTGTACTGTCAGAGAGAGAGAGAGAGACAGACTGCTGTACTGTCAGAGAGAGAGAGACAGACTGCTGTACTGTCAGAGAGAGAGAGACAGACTGCTGTACTGTCAGAGAGAGAGAGACAGACTGCTGTACTGTCAGAGAGAGAGAGAGAGAGAGACTGCTGTACTGTCAGAGAGAGAGAGAGAGAGACCGACTGCTGTACTGTCAGAGAGAGAGAGAGAGAGACTGCTGTACTGTCAGAGAGAGAGAGAGAGAGAGAGAGACAGACTGCTGTACTGTCAGAGAGAGAGAGAGAGAGAGAGACTGCTGTACTGTCAGAGAGGAGAGACAGAGTGCTGTACTGTCAGGAGAGAGAGAGACAGACTGCTGTACTGTCAGAGAGAGAGAGACAGACTGCTGTACTGTCAGAGAGAGAGAGAGACAGAGTGCTGTACTGTCAGAGAGAGAGAGAGAGAGAGAGACAGACTGCTGTACTGTCAGAGAGAGAGAGAGAGACAGACTGCTGTACGGTCAAGAGAGAGAGAGAGACAGACTGCTGTACTGTCAGAGAGAGAGAGACAGACAGACTGCTGTACTGTCAGAGAGAGAGAGAGACTGCTGTACTGTCAGAGAGAGAGACAGACTGCTGTACTGTCAGAGGGAGAGAGACAGACTGCTGTACTGTCAGAGAGAGAGAGAGAGAGACAGACTGCTGTACTGTCAGAGAGAGAGAGAGCGAGACTGCTGTACTGTCAGAGAGAGAGACAGACTGCTGTACTGTCAGAGAGAGAGAGACAGACTGCTGTACTGTCAGAGAGAGAGAGAGAGACTGCTGTACTGTCAGAGAGAGAGAGACAGACTGCTGTACTGTCAGAGAGAGAGAGAGAGAGACAGACTGCTGTACTGTCAGAGAGAGAGAGAGAGACTGCTGTACTGTCAGAGAGTGAGAGACAGACTGCTGTACTGTCAGAGAGAGAGAGACAGACTGCTGTACTGTCAGAGAGAGAGAGACAGACTGCTGTACTGTCAGAGAGAGAGAGAGACAGACTGCTGTACTGTCAGAGAGAGAGAGAAGACAGACTGCTGTACTGTCAGAAGAGAGAGAGAGAGAGACTGCTGTACTGTCAGAGAGAGAGAGAGAGACAGACTGCTGTACTGTCAGAGAGAGAGAGACAGACTGCTGTACTGTCAGAGAGAGAGAGAGAGACAGACTGCTGTACTGTCAGAGAGAGAGAGACAGACTGCTGTACTGTCGAGAGAGAGAGAGAGACAGACTGCTGTACTGTCAGAGAGAGAGAGACAGACTGCTGTACTGTCAAGAGAGAGAGAGACAGACTGCTGTACTGTCAGAGAGAGAGAGACAGACTGCTGTACTGTCAGAGAGAGAGAGACAGACTGCTGTACTGTCAGAGAGAGAGAGAGACAGACTGCTGTACTGTCAGAGAGAGAGAGAGACAGACTGCTGTACTGTCAGAGAGAGAGAGACAGACTGCTGTACTGTCAGAGAGAGAGAGAGACAGACTGCTGTACTGTCAGAGAGAGAGAGACAGACTGCTGTACTGTCAGAGAGAGACAGACTGCTGTACTGTCAGAGAGAGAGAGAGAGAGAGAGACAGACTGCTGTACTGTCAGAGAGAGAGAGAGAGAG
This sequence comes from Carcharhinus amblyrhynchos, assembly GCF_965287045.1. Classification (NCBI taxonomy): domain Eukaryota; kingdom Metazoa; phylum Chordata; class Chondrichthyes; order Carcharhiniformes; family Carcharhinidae; genus Carcharhinus; species Carcharhinus amblyrhynchos. The sequence continues at coordinate 3,493,245 of NW_027649786.1, forward strand.
AGAGACTGCTGTACTGTCAGAGAGAGAGAGAGAGACAGGACTGCTGTACTGTCAGAGAGAGAGACAGACTGCTGTACTGTCAGAGAGAGAGAGAGACAGACTGCTGTACTGTCAGAGAGAGAGAGGGAGGAGACTGCTGTACTGTCAGAGAGAGAGAGACAGACTGCTGTACTGTCAGAGAGACAGACAGACTGCTGTACTGTCAGAGAGAGAGAGAGAGACTGCTATACTGTCAGAGAGAGAGAGAGAGACAGACTGCTGTACTGCCAGAGAGAGAGAGAGAGAGACAGACTGCTGTACTGTCAGAGAGAGAGAGACAGACTGCTGTACTGTCAGAGAGAGAGAGAGACAGACTGCTGTACTGTCAGAGAGAGAGAGAGACAGACTGCTGTACTGTCAGAGAGAGAGAGACAGACTGCTATACTGTCAGAGAGAGAGAGAGAGAGACAGACTGCTATACTGTCAGAGAGAGAGAGAGAGACAGACTGCTGTACTGTCAGAGAGAGAGAGAGAGAGACAGACTGCTGTACTGTCAGAGAGACAGACAGACTGCTGTACTGTCAGAGAGAGAGAGAGAGAGAGACTGCTATACTGTCAGAGAGAGGAGAGAGACAGACTGCTGTACTGCCAGAGAGAGAGAGAGAGACAGACTGCTGTACTGTCAGAGAGAGAGACACAGACTGCTGTACTGTCAGAGAGAGAGAGAGACAGAGTGCTGTACTGTCAGAGAGAGAGAGAGACAGACTGCTGTACTGTCAGAGAGAGAGAGACAGACAGACTGCTGTACTGTCAGAGAGAGAGACAGACAGAGTGCTGTACTGTCAGAGAGAGAGAGAGAGAGAGAGAGAGACAGACTGCTGTACTGTCAGGAGAGAGAGAGACAGAATGCTGTACTGTCAGAGAGAGAGAGAGACAGACTGCTGTACTGTCAGAGAGAGAGACAGAATGCTGTACTGTCAGAGAGAGAGAGAGACAGACTGCTGTACTGTCAGAGAGAGAGAGAGAGAGACAGACTGCTGTACTGTCAGAGAGAGAGAGACAGAGTGCTGTACTGTCAGAGAGAGAGAGAGACAGACTGCTGTACTGTGAGAGAGAGAGAGAGACAGACTGCTGTACTGTCAGAGGAGAGAGAGAGACAGACTGCTGTACTGCCAGAGAGAGAGAGAGAGAGACTGCTGTACTGTCAGAGAGAGAGAGAGAGACAGACTGCTGTACTGTCAGAGAGAGAGAGACAGACTGCTGTACTGTCAGAGAGAGAGAGAGAGAGAGACAGACTGCTGTACTGTCAGAGAGAGAGAGACAGACTGCTGTACTGTCAGAGAGAGAGAGAGAGAGAGACAGACTGCTGTACTGTCAGAGAGAGAGAGACAGACTGCTGTACTGTCAGAGAGAGAGAGACAGACTGCTGTACTGTCCAGAGGAGAGAGAGACAGACTGCTGTACTGTCAGAGAGAGAGAGAGAGACAGACTGCTGTACTGTCAGAGAGAGAGAGAGAGAGACAGACTGCTGTACTGTCAGAGAGAGAGAGAGACAGACTGCTGTACTGTCAGAGAGAGAGAGAGACAGACTGCTGTACTGTCAGAGAGAGAGAGACAGACTGCTGTACTGTCAGAGAGAGAGAGAGACAGACTGCTGTACTGTCAGAGAGAGAGAGAGAGACAGACTGCTGTACTGTCAGAGAGAGAGAGACAGACTGCTGTACTGTGAGAGAGAGGACAGACTGCTGTACTGTGAGAGAGAGGCAGACTGCTGTACTGTCAGACAGAGACAGACTACTGTACTGTCAGGGGAAAAAAATACTGTAATCTAAACTGCTTTAAGTTTTAAGTTAAAAGTATTTATTAGTGTCACAAGTAGGTTTACATTAACACTGCAATGAAGTTACAGTGAAAATCCCCAAGTTGCCACACTCTGGCGCCTGTTCGGGTACACTGAGGGACAATTTAACACGGCCCAATGCACCCTAACCAGCACATCTTTCAAACTGTGGGAGGAAACCAGACCACCCAGAGGAAACCCATTGAGATACGAGGAGAATATGCAGACTCCATACAGACAGTGACCCGAGCCGGGAATGGAACCCGGGTCCCTGGCACTGTGAGGCAGCAGTGCTAACCCACTGTGTCACCGGGAATGGAATCCGGGTCCCTGGCACTGTGAGGCAGCAGTGCTAACCCACTGTGCCACCGGGGAATGGAATCCAGGTCCCTGGCACTGTGAGGCAGCAGCGCTAACCCACTGTGTCACTGGGAATGGAACCCGGGTCCCTGGCGCTGTGAGGCAGCAGTGCTAACCCACTGTGTCACTGGGAATGGAACCCGGGTCCCTGGCGCTGTGAGGCAGCAGTGCTAACCCACTGTGTCACCGGGAATGGAACCCGGGTCCCTGGCGCTGTGAGGCAGCAGTGCTAACCCACTGTGCCACCGGGAATGGAATCCGGGTCCCTGGCACTGTGAGGCAGCAGCGCTAACCCACTGTGTCACTGGGAATGGAACCCGGGGTCCCTGGCGCTGTGAGGCAGCAGTGCTAACCCACTGTGTCACTGGGAATGGAACCCGGGTCCCTGGCGCCGTGAGACAGCAGCGCTAACCCACCGTGTCACCGGGAATGGAACCCGGGTCACCTTTTCTACATTCTACCTCTGCCCCATTTCTCCATGTCTCTATCTGTCACAGCTTCTCTGCCATTTGGCTATTTACACCCTGTATTCTCTCGGTGGACAGCTGTTAGCAGTCTCCTCTCCTTGTTTCTGTGATTATCTTTAATTCTGTCCCTCTTGCAGTGTAAATATCTCCCACTTTCTGAGCCTTTTAGCTTTGACAGAGGGTCATCTGGACTCGAAACATCAGCTCTTCTCCCTCACAGATGCTGCCCAGACCTGCTGAGATTTTCCAGCATTTTTCTCTTTCTCATCCGGTGCATTTTGCTTTTATCTTCTGGGGATGACTCTGGAAGGGGGAAATATGGATGGGAGCCAAGAGAATCGCGATCTAAACTGAAATTAAAAGTAGCCTGGGGTTGAGTCAGAGGGCTGTGGGTAATTCAGGAAGAACATCTTTTACACTCATACATCATGGGACTTTTGTTTCATCATGCTGCCTGTCGCAAGCTCAAACCCTCTTTCCTGACACATCCTGGGGGGGGGGTGGAGCACTGTGACGTCAAAGATATTTCATGTGCAAGAAATTCCTGGTAACTGAACCTTATTTCCCACACTCAGAGTTCCCCTTCCCACCGGAGAGAGGAAGGAAGAAGAGTGAAAAGGGATTCGTTCCTTCGCCGTGAGCTTGGCCATGAGTTTTCTGGTAACGAAGGCTGCCGACGGTCTCCTGAGCTACTGGTCGGCCCCGCCGCCTTGGAGTCAGCCGAAGACGAGGACAGTTTGGGTTACGTGGCCAGCGCCGGTTGGGAGTACGAGCGCAAGTACTACTGCGGGGCTTGCGACCGTCTGATGAGGGACCCCGTTCAGACAGACTGTGGGCACAGGTTCTGCCAGAGGTGCCACAGAACACTCCTGTAAGTTTGGGCAGGGCTACCCAGGGCCCCGTTAGCAAGCATCGCGTCAGGCTCGAGCGGGACCGAATTCACGGCGTCACTGACCAGATAGAGTCCCGCTCGGGGACAGAGTGGATACTGGGTCTGAGTTTGAGAAGGGTGAGGTGGTGGGGGGGAGTGGGGGATCTGATTGAAACTTCCAGAATACTGAAAGGACTGGATAGAGTGGACATGGGGAAGGTGTTTCCATTAGTGGGAGAGACTCGGATCTGAGGGGCACAGCCTCTGGCTAAAGAACAAAACGAGGAGGAATTTCTTCATCCAGAGGGCAGTGAATCTGTGGAATTCATTTCCACAGTGAAGGCCGGGTCATTGAGTGTCTCTAAGTAGAGAGAGGTAGGATCCCGATTGGTAAGGGAGTGTGTGTGTGTGTGTCAGTATGTGTGTGAGTGTGTGTGCGCGCATGTGTGAGTGTGCGTGTGAGTGGTGTGTGTGAGTATTTGTGTGTGAGTGTGTGTGTCCATAAGCATGTGAGTGTGTGTGTGAGTGTGTGTGTGTATGTATGTATGTGAGTGTGTGTGTCTGTGTGAGCGGGTGTGTGTAAGTGTGTGTGTGAGAGAGTATGGTGTGTGTGTGGGTGTGAGAGTATGGTGTGTGGGTGTGTGAGTGTATGGTGTGTGAGTGTGTGTGTGTGTTAGAGTATGGTGTGTGTGTGTGTGAGTGTATGGTGTGTGAGTGTGTGTGTGTGTGTTAGAGTATGGTGTGTGTGTGTGAATGTGGGTGTGTGAGTGTGTGTGTGTGAGAGTATAGTGTGTGTGTGTGAGGAGTATAGTGTGTGTGTGTGAGAGTATAGTGTGTGTGTGTGTGTGAGAGTATGGTGTGTGTGTGTGTGAGAGTATAGTGTGTGTGTGAGAGAGTATAGTGTGTGTGTGTGTGAGAGTATAGTGTGTGTGTGTGAGAGTATAGTGTGTGTGTGTGAGAGTATAGTGTGTGTGTGTGAGAGTATAGTGTGTGTGTGTGTGTGAGAGTATGGTGTGTGTGTGTGAGAGTATGGTGTGTGTGTGTGAGAGTATAGTGTGTGTGTGTGAGAGTATAGTGTGTGTGTGTGAGAGTATGGTGTGTGTGTGTGAGAGTATAGTGTGTGTGTGTGTGCCCTCGTTTTTTTCCTTACCATGAGAATCTCCTCCGACCCCACAACCCTTTGCGACAGATCTGTGCTCCTCTGATTCTGGCCTCATGTGCATTCCCAATCAGAACTACTCTTATCACTGGTGACCATGCCTTCAGCTATCTAGATCCCAAGCTCTGGAATTCCTGTTCGATGTTTCTCTCACTTTCCTCCTTTAAGAGGCTTTGTAAAACATATCTCTGACCAAAATTTTGGTCATCCTGCCTAATATCTCTATGTGGCTCGATGTCATACCTTTGTTTCGCAATGCTCCTGTGTGCCTTGGAATGTTTCCAAGGTATTACATAGATATAAGCCGTTAAATTTCACATGAAATTTGAAGATATGCTGTATGTTAGTTAAGGATCAGTCCAGCAGCTGCAATAATGAACAGAATAGGTTTTCTGGTTCATTATTCTGGCCTTGCTACCAAGATTCCTAGATTCTTGAATTTATCATCATTTGGAACTCACCCATCAGGACAATCGAAAATACAGAACTCAAATTAATGCTTACTAAGGTAGGTAGAATAGGGCAAAAAACATAGCAGCATGTCTGATTGGCAGCTTTTTAAATTTATCCGGCATTCAAATTCTGTTTGGTTACGATGAATCTCCCAAAATCCTTTATCTTTCAAGTCTTTGACTTTTACCAGTGGACTACGAAGACAGGCCAGGCTAGCTGACCAACACAACAGTGAAGTTAATTGAAATAAATTACTCCCAAAGTTGATGGAAAAACATCACTTGGGGGAAAAAAAATAATGGTTTTGATTTTGCTGTGAAGAGGAGAGGTTGCTGCTGCGTTTCCAACAATCACTACACTTCAGAAATAACGTCATTGGCTGTGAAGGGCTTTGAAACATCCAACGGTCGTGAAAAGAAACTATATATCTTTCTTTTCTTTTTAATATGATTCTCACTGTTGTTTATTCATAAATCAGACACCAGTTTCCCTAAGTGCACAGATGCAGTTAAATGCAAAAATCCAGAGTTTGCTACCCAAAATAAACCGCATGAGAAAAAAGATACCTGGTTAAATTGTACCTATTCAATCAAACTGAAAAGTGTAACATTCCTTTAGTGACATAACAGATACAGACTGAGCTTACCACAAAAAGCGAGGTTTATCCATTTCATTCCAAGTACCTTTTTAATAACATGCTAAATAGAAATTATTGGTGTTTGTTGAAGTGCTGCATCACACATTTGTGAAATAAAAGCGACCGTGGCAGCATAGATTCAAATTGGTCATGTGATAAGAAATGACTGGTGGTGAACTTTTATTTAGGACTGCAGAAAGATTTGGTAGAGATGCTCAAAAGCATGAGGATGCTG